>NC_090927.1:845121669-845124169 GCF_040938575.1 Ambystoma mexicanum
AGGTTTGGTACTTTTAAGCATCTAGTCGGCTAGACCTTGCAGTTTTGGAAAGGCAATTGTGAAAGGGCTCACTTCCTGAACTTGGAGCCAAAAAGCCTACAGCACCTGGTATTCCCAGGTGGTCTCCCATCCAGGTACTAACTAGGCCCGACACTGCTTAGCTTCCGAGATCAGACGAGATCGGGCGCAATCAGTGTGGTGTGGCCGTAGGCTCTGGGCCTAGTGAGTTTTGTACTTTTAAGCATCTAGTCAGCTAGACCTTGCAGTTTTGAAAGGCAATTGAGAAATGGCTCACTTCCTGAACTTGGAGCACAAAAAAGCCTACAGCACCTGGTATTCCCAGGCGGTCTCCCATCCAGGTACTAACGAGGCCCGACACTGCTTAGCTTCCGAGATCAGACGAGATCGGGCGCAATCAGTGTGGTGTGGCCGTAGGCTCTGGGCCTAGTGAGTTTTGTACTTTTAAGCATCTAGTCAGCTAGACCTGCAGTTTTGAAAGGCAATTGAGAAATGGCTCACTTCCTTGGAGCACAAAAAAGCCTACAGCACCTGGTATTCCCAGGCGGTCTTCCATCCAGGTACTAACTAGGCCCGACACTGCTTAGCTTCTGAGATCAGACGAGATCAGGCACATTCAGTGTGGTGTGGCCGTAGGCTCTGGGCCTAGTGAGTTTTGTACTTTTAAGCATCTAGTCGGCTAGACCTTGCAGTTTTAAAAGGCAATTGAGAAAGGGCTCACTTCCTGAACCTACAGATTCCCAGGCGGTCTCCCATCCAGGTACTAACTAGGCCTGACACTGCTTAACTTCCGAGATCAGTCGAGATCGGGTGCATTCAGTGTGGTGTGGCCGTAGGCTCTAGAATGCTAAGAATATTACTCTTATGCATTTGCATTTAGTAAGCTAAGCCATGCAGCCACTTGCAACATGATACCACGCTCATCGCTCGATCAGGCTCGATCAGGCGAGATATATAAGACTGGTGGGCCCATTCAGGACTCCTATGTCTGGTAGGATAACTTTAATTCATCCATCCTGTGTCTGTTGCAGGGAGGTGGAGAGAACAATCAACACAATAATGGTTTTCTTTCATGCCTCTTGAAGGACTCAATATTCTCTGTACTGCATTACATGTGAAAGTCGATTTATTACCCATGAACACACTACCTGTATGCTAATTCTATGTAAAAAGGTAGCTCCAGCCCTCATGATGTTGTCCAACATTTCCGCTATAAAACGGGATACAATTATTTTGGAAACATACCAAATTTGAAAAATAATTGAGAAGTTGCGCCAATTACTAATCATGGAGCACAAAAAGCCTACAGCACCTGGTATTCCCAGGCAGTCTCCCATCCAGGTACTAACTAGGCCTGCTTCGGGGCATTGTGGCCGTAGGCTCTGGGCCTAGTGAGTTTTGTACTTTTAAGCATCTAGTCAGCTAGACCTTGCAGTTTTGAA
The DNA here is from genome assembly GCF_040938575.1 of Ambystoma mexicanum. Classification (NCBI taxonomy): domain Eukaryota; kingdom Metazoa; phylum Chordata; class Amphibia; order Caudata; family Ambystomatidae; genus Ambystoma; species Ambystoma mexicanum. Next base: position 845,123,130 of record NC_090927.1, read on the forward strand.
AGGCAATTGAGAAATGGTCACTTCCGAAAAAGCCTACAGCACCTGGTATTCCCAGGCGGTCTTCCATCCAGGTACTAACTAGGCCCGACACTGCTTAGCTTCTGAGATCAGACGAGATCAGGCACATTCAGTGTGGTGTGGCCGTAGGCTCTGGGCCTAGTGAGTTTTGTACTTTTAAGCATCTAGTCGGCTAGACCTTGCAGTTTTAAAAGGCAATTGAGAAAGGGCTCACTTCCTGAACTTGGAGCACAAAAAAGCCTACAGCACCTGGTATTCCCAGGCGGTCTCCCATCCAGGTACTAACTAGGCCTGACACTGCTTAACTTCCGAGATCAGTCGAGATCGGGTGCATTCAGTGTGGTGTGGCCGTAGGCTCTAGGAATGCTAAGAATATTACTCTTATGCATTTGCATTTAGTAAGCTAAGCCATGCAGCCACTTGCAACATGATACCACGCTCATCGCTCGATCAGGCTCGATCAGGCGAGATATATAAGACTGGTGGGCCCATTCAGGACTCCTATGTCTGGTAGGATAACTTTAATTCATCCATCCTGTGTCTGTTGCAGGGAGGTGGAGCGAACAATCAACACAATAATGGTTTTCTTTCATGCCTCTTGAAGGACTCAATATTCTCTGTACTGCATTACATGTGAAAGTCGATTTATTACCCATGAACACACTACCTGTATGCTAATTCTATGTAAAAAGGTAGCTCCAGCCCTCATGATGTTGTCCAACATTTCCGCTATAAAACGGGATACAATTATTTTGGAAACATACCAAATTTGAAAAATAATTGAGAAGTTGCGCAATTACTAATCATGGAGCACAAAAAAAGCCTACAGCACCTGGTATTCCCAGGCAGTCTCCCATCCAGGTACTAACTAGGCCTGACCCTGCTTAGCTTCTGAGATCGGGGGCATTCAGTGTGGTGTGGCCGTAGGCTCTGGGCCTAGTGAGTTTGTACTTTTAAGCATCTAGTCGGCTAGACCTTGCAGTTTTGAAAGGCAATTGTGAAATGGCTCACTTCCTGAACTT
>NC_090927.1:845129169-845134169 GCF_040938575.1 Ambystoma mexicanum
GTTTTGTACTTTTAAGCATCTAGTCGGCTAGACCTTGCAGTTTTAAAAGGCAATTGAGAAAGGGCTCACTTCCTGAACTTGGAGCACAAAAAAGCCTACAGCACCTGGTATTCCCAGGCGGTCTCCCATCCAGGTACTAACTAGGCCTGACACTGCTTAACTTCCAAGATCAGTCGAGATCGGGTGCATTCAGTGTGGTGTGGCCGTAGGCTCTAGGAATGCTAAGAATATTACTCTTATGCATTTGCATTTAGTAAGCTAAGCCATGCAGCCACTTGCAACATGATACCACGCTCATCGCTCGTTCAGGCTCGATCAGGCGAGATATATAAGACTGGTGGGCCCATTCAGGACTCCTATGTCTGGTAGGATAACTTTAATTCATCCATCCTGTGTCTGTTGCAGGGAGGTGGAGAGAACAATCAACATAATAATGGTTTTCTTTCATGCCTCTTGAAGGACTCAATATTCTCTGTACTGCATTACATGTGAAAGTCGATTTATTACCCATGAACACACTACCTGTATGCTAATTCTATGTAAAAAGGTAGCTCCAGCCCTCATGATGTTGTCCAACATTTCCGCTATAAAACGGGATACAATTATTTTGGAAACATACCAAATTTGAAAAATAATTGAGAAGTTGCGCAATTACTAATCATGGAGCACAAAAAAGCCTACAGCACCTGGTATTCCCAGGCAGTCTCCCATCCAGGTACTAACTAGGCCTGACCCTGCTTAGCTTCTGAGATCGGGCACATTCAGTGTGGTGTGGCCGTAGGCTCTGGGCCTAGTGAGTTTTGTACTTTTAAGCATCTAGTCGGCTAGACCTTGCAGTTTTAAAAGGCAATTGAGAAAGGGCTCACTTCCTGAACTTGGAGCACAAAAAAGCCTACAGCACCTGGTATTCCCAGGCGGTCTCCCATCCAGGTACTAACTAGGCCTGACACTGCTTAACTTCCGAGATCAGTCGAGATCGGGTGCATTCAGTGTGGTGTGGCCGTAGGCTCTAGGAATGCTAAGAATATTACTCTTATGCATTTGCATTTAGTAAGCTAAGCCATGCAGCCACTTGCAACATGATACCACGCTCATCGCTCGATCAGGCTCGATCAGGCGAGATATATAAGACTGGTGGGCCCATTCAGGACTCCTATGTCTGGTAGGATAACTTTAATTCATCCATCCTGTGTCTGTTGCAGGGAGGTGGAGAGAACAATCAACACAATAATGGTTTTCTTTCATGCCTCTTGAAGGACTCAATATTCTCTGTACTGCATTACATGTGAAAGTCGATTTATTACCCATGAACACACTACCTGTATGCTAATTCTATGTAAAAAGGTAGCTCCAGCCCTCATGATGTTGTCCAACATTTCCGCTATAAAACGGGATACAATTATTTTGGAAACATACCAAATTTGAAAAATAATTGAGAAGTTGCGCAATTACTAATCATGGAGCACAAAAAAGCCTACAGCACCTGGTATTCCCAGGCAGTCTCCCATCCAGGTACTAACTAGGCCTGACCCTGCTTAGCTTCCGAGATCGGGCGCATTCAGTGTGGTGTGGCCGTAGGCTCTGGGCCTAGTGAGTTTTGTACTTTTAAGCATCTAGTCGGCTAGACCTTGCAGTTTTGAAAGGCAATTGTGAAATGGCTCACTTCCTGAACTTGGAGCACAAAAAAGCCTACAGCACCTGGTATTCCCAGGTGGTCTCCCATCCAGGTACTAACTAGGCCCGACACTGCTTAGCTTCCGAGATCAGACGAGATCGGGCGCAATCAGTGTGGTGTGGCCGTAGGCTCTGGGCCTAGTGAGTTTTGTACTTTTAAGCATCTAGTCAGCTAGACCTTGCAGTTTTGAAAGGCAATTGAGAAATGGCTCACTTCCTGAACTTGGAGCACAAAAAAGCCTACAGCACCTGGTATTCCCAGGCGGTCTCCCATCCAGGTACTAACGAGGCCCGACACTGCTTAGCTTCCGAGATCAGACGAGATCGGGCGCAATCAGTGTGGTGTGGCCGTAGGCTCTGGGCCTAGTGAGTTTTGTACTTTTAAGCATCTAGTCAGCTAGACCTTGCAATTTTGAAAGGCAATTGAGAAATGGCTCACTTCCTGAACTTGGAGCACAAAAAAGCCTACAGCACCTGGTATTCCCAGGCGGTCTCCCATCCAGGTACTAACTAGGCCCGACCCTGCTTAGCTTCCGAGATCGGGCGCATTCAGTGTGGTGTGGCCGTAGGCTCTGGGCCTAGTGAGTTTGTACTTTTAAGCATCTAGTCGGCTAGACCTTGCAGTTTTGAAAGGCAATTGTGAAATGGCTCACTTCCTGAACTTGGAGCACAAAAAAGCCTACAGCACCTGGTATTCCCAGGTGGTCTCCCATCCAGGTACTAACTAGGCCCGACACTGCTTAGCTTCCGAGATCAGACGAGATCGGGCGCATTCAGTGTGGTGTGGCCGTAGGCTCTGGGCCTAGTGAGTTTTGTACTTTTAAGCATCTAGTCGGCTAGACCTTGCAGTTTTGAAAGGCAATTGAGAAATGGCTCACTTCCTGAACTTGGAGTACAAAAAAGCCTACAGCACCTGGTATTCCCAGGCGGTCTCCCATCCAGGTACTAACTAGGCCCGACACTGCTTAGCTTCTGAGATCAGACGAGATCAGGCGCATTCAGTGTGGTGTGGCCGTAGGCTCTGGGCCTAGTGAGTGTTGTACTTTTAAGCATCTAGTCGGCTAGACCTTGCAGTTTTAAAAGGCAATTGAGAAAGGGCTCACTTCCTGAACTTGGAGCACAAAAAAGCCTACAGCACCTGGTATTCCCAGGCGGTCTCCCATCCAGGTACTAACTAGGCCTGACACTGCTTAACTTCCGAGATCAGACGAGATCGGGTGCATTCAGTGTGGTGTGGCCGTAGGCTCTAGGAATGCTAAGAATATTACTCGTATGCATTTGCATTTAGTAAGCTAAGCCATGCAGCCACTTGCAACATGATACCACGCTCATCGCTCGATCAGGCTCGATCAGGCGAGATATATAAGACTGGTGGGCCCATTCAGGACTCCTATGTCTGGTAGGATAACTTTAATTCATCCATCCTGTGTCTGTTGCAGGGAGGTGGAGAGAACAATCAACACAATAATGGTTTTCTTTCATGCCTCTTGAAGGACTCAATATTCTCTGTACTGCATTACATGTGAAAGTCGATTTATTACCCATGAACACACTACCTGTATGCTAATTCTATGTAAAAAGGTAGCTCCAGCCCTCATGATGTTGTCCAACATTTCCGCTATAAAACGGGATACAATTATTTTGGAAACATACCAAATTTGAAAAATAATTGAGAAGTTGCGCAATTACTAATCATGGAGCACAAAAAAGCCTACAGCACCTGGTATTCCCAGGCAGTCTCCCATCCAGGTACTAACTAGGCCTGACCCTGCTTAGCTTCCGAGATCGGGCACATTCAGTGTGGTGTGGCCGTAGGCTCTGGGCCTAGTGAGTTTTGTACTTTTAAGCATCTAGTCGGCTAGACCTTGCAGTTTTGAAAGGCAATTGTGAAATGGCTCACTTCCTGAACTTGGAGCACAAAAAAGCCTACAGCACCTGGTATTCCCAGGTGGTCTCCCATCCAGGTACTAACTAGGCCCGACACTGCTTAGCTTCCGAGATCAGACGAGATCGGGCGCATTCAGTGTGGTGTGGCCGTAGGCTCTGGGCTTAGTGAGTTTTGTACTTTTAAGCATCTAGTCGGCTAGACCTTGCAGTTTTGAAAGGCAATTGAGAAATGGCTCACTTCCTGAACTTGGAGCACAAAAAAGCCTACAGCACCTGGTATTCCCAGGTGGTCTCCCATCCAGGTACTAACTAGGCCCGACACTGCTTAGCTTCCGAGATCAGACGAGATCGGGCGCAATCAGTGTGGTGTGGCCGTAGGCTCTGGGCCTAGTGAGTTTTGTACTTTTAAGCATCTAGTCAGCTAGACCTTGCAGTTTTGAAAGGCAATTGAGAAATGGCTCACTTCCTGAACTTGGAGCACAAAAAAGCCTACAGCACCTGGTATTCCCAGGCGGTCTCCCATCCAGGTACTAACGAGGCCCGACACTGCTTAGCTTCCGAGATCAGACGAGATCGGGCGCATTCAGTGTGCTGTGGCCGTAGGCTCTGGTTCTTGTGAGTTTTGTACTTTTAAGCATCTAGTCGGCTAGACCTTGCAGTTTTGAAAGGCAATTGAGAAATGGCTCACTTCCTGAACTTGGAGTACAAAAAAGCCTACAGCACCTGGTATTCCCAGGCGGTCTTCCATCCAGGTACTAACTAGGCCCGACACTGCTTAGCTTCTGAGATCAGACGAGATCAGGCACATTCAGTGTGGTGTGGCCGTAGGCTCTGGGCCTAGTGAGTTTTGTACTTTTAAGCATCTAGTCGGCTAGACCTTGCAGTTTTAAAAGGCAATTGAGAAAGGGCTCACTTCCTGAACTTGGAGCACAAAAAAGCCTACAGCACCCGGTATTCCCAGGCGGTCTCCCATCCAGGTACTAACTAGGCCTGACACTGCTTAACTTCCGAGATCAGTCGAGATCGGGTGCATTCAGTGTGGTGTGGCCGTAGGCTCTAGGAATGCTAAGAATATTACTCTTATGCATTTGCATTTAGTAAGCTAAGCCATGCAGCCACTTGCAACATGATACCACGCTCATCGCTCGATCAGGCTCGATCAGGCGAGATATATAAGACTGGTGGGCCCATTCAGGACTCCTATGTCTGGTAGGATAACTTTAATTCATCCATCCTGTGTCTGTTGCAGGGAGGTGGAGAGAACAATCAACACAATAATGGTTTTCTTTCATGCCTCTTGAAGGACTCAATATTCTCTGTACTGCATTACATGTGAAAGTCGATTTATTACCCATGAACACACTACCTGTATGCTAATTCTATGTAAAAAGGTAGCTCCAGCCCTCATGATGTTGTCCAACATTTCCGCTATAAAACGG
>NC_090927.1:845139169-845144169 GCF_040938575.1 Ambystoma mexicanum
CCGACCCTGCTTAGCTTCCGAGATCGGGGGCATTCAGTGTGGTGTGGCCGTAGGCTCTGGGCCTAGTGAGTTTGTACTTTTAAGCATCTAGTCGGCTAGACCTTGCAGTTTTGAAAGGCAATTGTGAAATGGCTCACTTCCTGAACTTGGAGCACAAAAAAGCCTACAGCACCTGGTATTCCCAGGTGGTCTCCCATCCAGGTACTAACTAGGCCCGACACTGCTTAGCTTCCGAGATCAGACGAGATCGGGCGCATTCAGTGTGGTGTGGCCGTAGGCTCTGGGCTTAGTGAGTTTTGTACTTTTAAGCATCTAGTCGGCTAGACCTTGCAGTTTTGAAAGGCAATTGAGAAATGGCTCACTTCCTGAACTTGGAGCACAAAATAGCCTACAGCACCTGGTATTCCCAGGTGGTCTCCCATCCAGGTACTAACTAGGCCCGACACTGCTTAGCTTCCGAGATCAGACGAGATCGGGCGCAATCAGTGTGGTGTGGCCGTAGGCTCTGGGCCTAGTGAGTTTTGTACTTTTAAGCATCTAGTCAGCTAGACCTTGCAGTTTTGAAAGGCAATTGAGAAATGGCTCACTTCCTGAACTTGGAGCACAAAAAAGCCTACAGCACCTGGTATTCCCAGGCGGTCTCCCATCCAGGTACTAACGAGGCCCGACACTGCTTAGCTTCCGAGATCAGACGAGATCGGGCGCATTCAGTGTGCTGTGGCCGTAGGCTCTGGTTCTTGTGAGTTTTGTACTTTTAAGCATCTAGTCGGCTAGACCTTGCAGTTTTGAAAGGCAATTGAGAAATGGCTCACTTCCTGAACTTGGAGTACAAAAAAGCCTACAGCACCTGGTATTCCCAGGCGGTCTTCCATCCAGGTACTAACTAGGCCCGACACTGCTTAGCTTCTGAGATCAGACGAGATCAGGCACATTCAGTGTGGTGTGGCCGTAGGCTCTGGGCCTAGTGAGTTTTGTACTTTTAAGCATCTAGTCGGCTAGACCTTGCAGTTTTAAAAGGCAATTGAGAAAGGGCTCACTTCCTGAACTTGGAGCACAAAAAAGCCTACAGCACCTGGTATTCCCAGGCGGTCTCCCATCCAGGTACTAACTAGGCCTGACACTGCTTAACTTCCGAGATCAGTCGAGATCGGGTGCATTCAGTGTGGTGTGGCCGTAGGCTCTAGGAATGCTAAGAATATTACTCTTATGCATTTGCATTTAGTAAGCTAAGCCATGCAGCCACTTGCAACATGATACCACGCTCATCGCTCGATCAGGCTCGATCAGGCGAGATATATAAGACTGGTGGGCCCATTCAGGACTCCTATGTCTGGTAGGATAACTTTAATTCATCCATCCTGTGTCTGTTGCAGGGAGGTGGAGAGAACAATCAACACAATAATGGTTTTCTTTCATGCCTCTTGAAGGACTCAATATTCTCTGTACTGCATTACATGTGAAAGTCGATTTATTACCCATGAACACACTACCTGTATGCTAATTCTATGTAAAAAGGTAGCTCCAGCCCTCATGATGTTGTCCAACATTTCCGCTATAAAACGGGATACAATTATTTTGGAAACATACCAAATTTGAAAAATAATTGAGAAGTTGCGCAATTACTAATCATGGAGCACAAAAAAGCCTACAGCACCTGGTATTCCCAGGCAGTCTCCCATCCAGGTACTAACTAGGCCTGACCCTGCTTAGCTTCCGAGATCGGGCGCATTCAGTGTGGTGTGGCCGTAGGCTCTGGGCCTAGTGAGTTTTGTACTTTTAAGCATCTAGTCGGCTAGACCTTGCAGTTTTGAAAGGCAATTGTGAAATGGCTCACTTCCTGAACTTGGAGCACAAAAAAGCCTACAGCACCTGGTATTCCCAGGTGGTCTCCCATCCAGGTACTAACTAGGCCCGACACTGCTTAGCTTCCGAGATCAGACGAGATCGGGCGCAATCAGTGTGGTGTGGCCGTAGGCTCTGGGCCTAGTGAGTTTTGTACTTTTAAGCATCTAGTCAGCTAGACCTTGCAGTTTTGAAAGGCAATTGAGAAATGGCTCACTTCCTGAACTTGGAGCACAAAAAAGCCTACAGCACCTGGTATTCCCAGGCGGTCTCCCATCCAGGAACTAACGAGGCCCGACACTGCTTAGCTTCCGAGATCAGACGAGATCGGGCGCAATCAGTGTGGTGTGGCCGTAGGCTCTGGGCCTAGTGAGTTTTGTACTTTTAAGCATCTAGTCAGCTAGACCTTGCAGTTTTGAAAGGCAATTGAGAAATGGCTCACTTCCTGAACTTGGAGCACAAAAAAGCCTACAGCACCTGGTATTCCCAGGCGGTCTTCCATCCAGGTACTAACTAGGCCCGACACTGCTTAGCTTCTGAGATCAGACGAGATCAGGCACATTCAGTGTGGTGTGGCCGTAGGCTCTGGGCCTAGTGAGTTTTGTACTTTTAAGCATCTAGTCGGCTAGACCTTGCAGTTTTAAAAGGCAATTGAGAAAGGGCTCACTTCCTGAACTTGGAGCACAAAAAAGCCTACAGCACCTGGTATTCCCAGGCGGTCTCCCATCCAGGTACTAACTAGGCCTGACACTGCTTAACTTCCGAGATCAGTCGAGATCGGGTGCATTCAGTGTGGTGTGGCCGTAGGCTCTAGGAATGCTAAGAATATTACTCTTATGCATTTGCATTTAGTAAGCTAAGCCATGCAGCCACTTGCAACATGATACCACGCTCATCGCTCGATCAGGCTCGATCAGGCGAGATATATAAGACTGGTGGGCCCATTCAGGACTCCTATGTCTGGTAGGATAACTTTAATTCATCCATCCTGTGTCTGTTGCAGGGAGGTGGAGAGAACAATCAACACAATAATGGTTTTCTTTCATGCCTCTTGAAGGACTCAATATTCTCTGTACTGCATTACATGTGAAAGTCGATTTATTACCCATGAACACACTACCTGTATGCTAATTCTATGTAAAAAGGTAGCTCCAGCCCTCATGATGTTGTCCAACATTTCCGCTATAAAACGGGATACAATTATTTTGGAAACATACCAAATTTGAAAAATAATTGAGAAGTTGCGCAATTACTAATCATGGAGCACAAAAAAGCCTACAGCACCTTGTATTCCCAGGCAGTCTCCCATCCAGGTACTAACTAGGCCTGACCCTGCTTAGCTTCCGAGATCGGGCGCATTCAGTGTGGTGTGGCCGTAGGCTCTGGGCCTAGTGAGTTTTGTACTTTTAAGCATCTAGTCGGCTAGACCTTGCAGTTTTGAAAGGCAATTGTGAAATGGCTCACTTCCTGAACTTGGAGCACAAAAAAGCCTACAGCACCTGGTATTCCCAGGTGGTCTCCCATCCAGGTACTAACTAGGCCCGACACTGCTTAGCTTCCGAGATCAGACGAGATCGGGCGCAATCAGTGTGGTGTGGCCGTAGGCTCTGGGCCTAGTGAGTTTTGTACTTTTAAGCATCTAGTCAGCTAGACCTTGCAGTTTTGAAAGGCAATTGAGAAATGGCTCACTTCCTGAACTTGGAGCACAAAAAAGCCTACAGCACCTGGTATTCCCAGGCGGTCTCCCATCCAGGTACTAACGAGGCCCGACACTGCTTAGCTTCCGAGATCAGACGAGATCGGGCGCATTCAGTGTGCTGTGGCCGTAGGCTCTGGTTCTTGTGAGTTTTGTACTTTTAAGCATCTAGTCGGCTAGACCTTGCAGTTTTGAAAGGCAATTGAGAAATGGCTCACTTCCTGAACTTGGAGTACAAAAAAGCCTACAGCACCTGGTATTCCCAGGCGGTCTTCCATCCAGGTACTAACTAGGCCCGACACTGCTTAGCTTCTGAGATCAGACGAGATCAGGCACATTCAGTGTGGTGTGGCCGTAGGCTCTGGGCCTAGTGAGTTTTGTACTTTTAAGCATCTAGTCGGCTAGACCTTGCAGTTTTAAAAGGCAATTGAGAAAGGGCTCACTTCCTGAACTTGGAGCACAAAAAAGCCTACAGCACCTGGTATTCCCAGGCGGTCTCCCATCCAGGTACTAACTAGGCCTGACACTGCTTAACTTCCGAGATCAGTCGAGATCGGGTGCATTCAGTGTGGTGTGGCCGTAGGCTCTAGGAATGCTAAGAATATTACTCTTATGCATTTGCATTTAGTAAGCTAAGCCATGCAGCCACTTGCAACATGATACCACGCTCATCGCTCGATCAGGCTCGATCAGGCGAGATATATAAGACTGGTGGGCCCATTCAGGACTCCTATGTCTGGTAGGATAACTTTAATTCATCCATCCTGTGTCTGTTGCAGGGAGGTGGAGAGAACAATCAACACAATAATGGTTTTCTTTCATGCCTCTTGAAGGACTCAATATTCTCTGTACTGCATTACATGTGAAAGTCGATTTATTACCCATGAACACACTACCTGTATGCTAATTCTATGTAAAAAGGTAGCTCCAGCCCTCATGATGTTGTCCAACATTTCCGCTATAAAACGGGATACAATTATTTTGGAAACATACCAAATTTGAAAAATAATTGAGAAGTTGCGCAATTACTAATCATGGAGCACAAAAAAAGCCTACAGCACCTGGTATTCCCAGGCAGTCTCCCATCCAGGTACTAACTAGGCCCGACCCTGCTTAGCTTCCGAGATCGGGGGCATTCAGTGTGGTGTGGCCGTAGGCTCTGGGCCTAGTGAGTTTGTACTTTTAAGCATCTAGTCGGCTAGACCTTGCAGTTTTGAAAGGCAATTGTGAAATGGCTCACTTCCTGAACTTGGAGCACAAAAAAGCCTACAGCACCTGGTATTCCCAGGTGGTCTCCCATCCAGGTACTAACTAGGCCCGACACTGCTTAGCTTCCGAGATCAGACGAGATCGGGCGCATTCAGTGTGGTGTGGCCGTAGGCTCTGGGCTTAGTGAGTTTTGTACTTTTAAGCATCTAGTCGGCTAGACCTTGCAGTTTTGAAAGGCAATTGAGAAATGGCT
>NC_090927.1:845151669-845156669 GCF_040938575.1 Ambystoma mexicanum
CCAGCCCTCATGATGTTGTCCAACATTTCCGCTATAAAACGGGATACAATTATTTTGGAAACATACCAAATTTGAAAAATAATTGAGAAGTTGCGCAATTACTAATCATGGAGCACAAAAAAGCCTACAGCACCTTGTATTCCCAGGCAGTCTCCCATCCAGGTACTAACTAGGCCTGACCCTGCTTAGCTTCCGAGATCGGGCGCATTCAGTGTGGTGTGGCCGTAGGCTCTGGGCCTAGTGAGTTTTGTACTTTTAAGCATCTAGTCGGCTAGACCTTGCAGTTTTGAAAGGCAATTGTGAAATGGCTCACTTCCTGAACTTGGAGCACAAAAAAGCCTACAGCACCTGGTATTCCCAGGTGGTCTCCCATCCAGGTACTAACTAGGCCCGACACTGCTTAGCTTCCGAGATCAGACGAGATCGGGCGCAATCAGTGTGGTGTGGCCGTAGGCTCTGGGCCTAGTGAGTTTTGTACTTTTAAGCATCTAGTCAGCTAGACCTTGCAGTTTTGAAAGGCAATTGAGAAATGGCTCACTTCCTGAACTTGGAGCACAAAAAAGCCTACAGCACCTGGTATTCCCAGGCGGTCTCCCATCCAGGTACTAACGAGGCCCGACACTGCTTAGCTTCCGAGATCAGACGAGATCGGGCGCATTCAGTGTGCTGTGGCCGTAGGCTCTGGTTCTTGTGAGTTTTGTACTTTTAAGCATCTAGTCGGCTAGACCTTGCAGTTTTGAAAGGCAATTGAGAAATGGCTCACTTCCTGAACTTGGAGTACAAAAAAGCCTACAGCACCTGGTATTCCCAGGCGGTCTTCCATCCAGGTACTAACTAGGCCCGACACTGCTTAGCTTCTGAGATCAGACGAGATCAGGCACATTCAGTGTGGTGTGGCCGTAGGCTCTGGGCCTAGTGAGTTTTGTACTTTTAAGCATCTAGTCGGCTAGACCTTGCAGTTTTAAAAGGCAATTGAGAAAGGGCTCACTTCCTGAACTTGGAGCACAAAAAAGCCTACAGCACCTGGTATTCCCAGGCGGTCTCCCATCCAGGTACTAACTAGGCCTGACACTGCTTAACTTCCGAGATCAGTCGAGATCGGGTGCATTCAGTGTGGTGTGGCCGTAGGCTCTAGGAATGCTAAGAATATTACTCTTATGCATTTGCATTTAGTAAGCTAAGCCATGCAGCCACTTGCAACATGATACCACGCTCATCGCTCGATCAGGCTCGATCAGGCGAGATATATAAGACTGGTGGGCCCATTCAGGACTCCTATGTCTGGTAGGATAACTTTAATTCATCCATCCTGTGTCTGTTGCAGGGAGGTGGAGAGAACAATCAACACAATAATGGTTTTCTTTCATGCCTCTTGAAGGACTCAATATTCTCTGTACTGCATTACATGTGAAAGTCGATTTATTACCCATGAACACACTACCTGTATGCTAATTCTATGTAAAAAGGTAGCTCCAGCCCTCATGATGTTGTCCAACATTTCCGCTATAAAACGGGATACAATTATTTTGGAAACATACCAAATTTGAAAAATAATTGAGAAGTTGCGCAATTACTAATCATGGAGCACAAAAAAGCCTACAGCACCTGGTATTCCCAGGCAGTCTCCCATCCAGGTACTAACTAGGCCTGACCCTGCTTAGCTTCTGAGATCGGGCACATTCAGTGTGGTGTGGCCGTAGGCTCTGGGCCTAGTGAGTTTTGTACTTTTAAGCATCTAGTCGGCTAGACCTTGCAGTTTTAAAAGGCAATTGAGAAAGGGCTCACTTCCTGAACTTGGAGCACAAAAAAGCCTACAGCACCTGGTATTCCCAGGCGGTCTCCCATCCAGGTACTAACTAGGCCTGACACTGCTTAACTTCCGAGATCAGTCGAGATCGGGTGCATTCAGTGTGGTGTGGCCGTAGGCTCTAGGAATGCTAAGAATATTACTCTTATGCATTTGCATTTAGTAAGCTAAGCCATGCAGCCACTTGCAACATGATACCACGCTCATCGCTCGATCAGGCTCGATCAGGCGAGATATATAAGACTGGTGGGCCCATTCAGGACTCCTATGTCTGGTAGGATAACTTTAATTCATCCATCCTGTGTCTGTTGCAGGGAGGTGGAGAGAACAATCAACACAATAATGGTTTTCTTTCATGCCTCTTGAAGGACTCAATATTCTCTGTACTGCATTACATGTGAAAGTCGATTTATTACCCATGAACACACTACCTGTATGCTAATTCTATGTAAAAAGGTAGCTCCAGCCCTCATGATGTTGTCCAACATTTCCGCTATAAAACGGGATACAATTATTTTGGAAACATACCAAATTTGAAAAATAATTGAGAAGTTGCGCAATTACTAATCATGGAGCACAAAAAAGCCTACAGCACCTGGTATTCCCAGGCAGTCTCCCATCCAGGTACTAACTAGGCCTGACCCTGCTTAGCTTCCGAGATCGGGCGCATTCAGTGTGGTGTGGCCGTAGGCTCTGGGCCTAGTGAGTTTTGTACTTTTAAGCATCTAGTCGGCTAGACCTTGCAGTTTTGAAAGGCAATTGTGAAATGGCTCACTTCCTGAACTTGGAGCACAAAAAAGCCTACAGCACCTGGTATTCCCAGGTGGTCTCCCATCCAGGTACTAACTAGGCCCGACACTGCTTAGCTTCCGAGATCAGACGAGATCGGGCGCAATCAGTGTGGTGTGGCCGTAGGCTCGGGGCCTAGTGAGTTTTGTACTTTTAAGCATCTAGTCAGCTAGACCTTGCAGTTTTGAAAGGCAATTGAGAAATGGCTCACTTCCTGAACTTGGAGCACAAAAAAGCCTACAGCACCTGGTATTCCCAGGCGGTCTCCCATCCAGGTACTAACGAGGCCCGACACTGCTTAGCTTCCGAGATCAGACGAGATCGGGCGCAATCAGTGTGGTGTGGCCGTAGGCTCTGGGCCTAGTGAGTTTTGTACTTTTAAGCATCTAGTCAGCTAGACCTTGCAATTTTGAAAGGCAATTGAGAAATGGCTCACTTCCTGAACTTGGAGCACAAAAAAGCCTACAGCACCTGGTATTCCCAGGCGGTCTCCCATCCAGGTACTAACTAGGCCCGACCCTGCTTAGCTTCCGAGATCGGGCGCATTCAGTGTGGTGTGGCCGTAGGCTCTGGGCCTAGTGAGTTTGTACTTTTAAGCATCTAGTCGGCTAGACCTTGCAGTTTTGAAAGGCAATTGTGAAATGGCTCACTTCCTGAACTTGGAGCACAAAAAAGCCTACAGCACCTGGTATTCCCAGGTGGTCTCCCATCCAGGTACTAACTAGGCCCGACACTGCTTAGCTTCCGAGATCAGACGAGATCGGGCGCATTCAGTGTGGTGTGGCCGTAGGCTCTGGGCCTAGTGAGTTTAGTACTTTTAAGCATCTAGTCGGCTAGACCTTGCAGTTTTGAAAGGCAATTGAGAAATGGCTCACTTCCTGAACTTGGAGTACAAAAAAGCCTACAGCACCTGGTATTCCCAGGCGGTCTCCCATCCAGGTACTAACTAGGCCCGACACTGCTTAGCTTCTGAGATCAGACGAGATCAGGCGCATTCAGTGTGGTGTGGCCGTAGGCTCTGGGCCTAGTGAGTGTTGTACTTTTAAGCATCTAGTCGGCTAGACCTTGCAGTTTTAAAAGGCAATTGAGAAAGGGCTCACTTCCTGAACTTGGAGCACAAAAAAGCCTACAGCACCTGGTATTCCCAGGCGGTCTCCCATCCAGGTACTAACTAGGCCTGACACTGCTTAACTTCCGAGATCAGACGAGATCGGGTGCATTCAGTGTGGTGTGGCCGTAGGCTCTAGGAATGCTAAGAATATTACTCTTATGCATTTGCATTTAGTAAGCTAAGCCATGCAGCCACTTGCAACATGATACCACGCTCATCGCTCGATCAGGCTCGATCAGGCGAGATATATAAGACTGGTGGGCCCATTCAGGACTCCTATGTCTGGTAGGATAACTTTAATTCATCCATCCTGTGTCTGTTGCAGGGAGGTGGAGAGAACAATCAACACAATAATGGTTTTCTTTCATGCCTCTTGAAGGACTCAATATTCTCTGTACTGCATTACATGTGAAAGTCGATTTATTACCCATGAACACACTACCTGTATGCTAATTCTATGTAAAAAGGTAGCTCCAGCCCTCATGATGTTGTCCAACATTTCCGCTATAAAACGGGATACAATTATTTTGGAAACATACCAAATTTGAAAAATAATTGAGAAGTTGCGCAATTACTAATCATGGAGCACAAAAAAGCCTACAGCACCTGGTATTCCCAGGCAGTCTCCCATCCAGGTACTAACTAGGCCTGACCCTGCTTAGCTTCCGAGATCGGGCACATTCAGTGTGGTGTGGCCGTAGGCTCTGGGCCTAGTGAGTTTTGTACTTTTAAGCATCTAGTCGGCTAGACCTTGCAGTTTTGAAAGGCAATTGTGAAATGGCTCACTTCCTGAACTTGGAGCACAAAAAAGCCTACAGCACCTGGTATTCCCAGGTGGTCTCCCATCCAGGTACTAACTAGGCCCGACACTGCTTAGCTTCCGAGATCAGGCGCAATCAGTGTGGTGTGGCCGTAGGCTCTGGGCCTAGTGAGTTTTGTACTTTTAAGCATCTAGTCAGCTAGACCTTGCAGTTTTGAAAGGCAATTGAGAAATGGCTCACTTCCTGAACTTGGAGCACAAAAAAGCCTACAGCACCTGGTATTCCCAGGCGGTCTCCCATCCAAGTACTAACGAGGCCCGACACTGCTTAGCTTCCGAGATCAGACGAGATCGGGCGCATTCAGTGTGGTGTGGCCGTAGGCTCTGGTTCTTGTGAGTTTTGTACTTTTAAGCATCTAGTCGGCTAGACCTTGCAGTTTTGAAAGGCAATTGAGAAATGGCTCACTTCCTGAACTTGGAGTACAAAAAAGCCTACAGCACCTGGTATTCCCAGGCGGTCTTCCATCCAGGTA
>NC_090927.1:845161669-845166669 GCF_040938575.1 Ambystoma mexicanum
TAACTAGGCCTGACCCTGCTTAGCTTCCGAGATCGGGCGCATTCAGTGTGGTGTGGCCGTAGGCTCTGGGCCTAGTGAGTTTTGTACTTTTAAGCATCTAGTCGGCTAGACCTTGCAGTTTTGAAAGGCAATTGTGAAATGGCTCACTTCCTGAACTTGGAGCACAAAAAAGCCTACAGCACCTGGTATTCCCAGGTGGTCTCCCATCCAGGTACTAACTAGGCCCGACACTGCTTAGCTTCCGAGATCAGACGAGATCGGGCGCAATCAGTGTGGTGTGGCCGTAGGCTCTGGGCCTAGTGAGTTTTGTACTTTTAAGCATCTAGTCAGCTAGACCTTGCAGTTTTGAAAGGCAATTGAGAAATGGCTCACTTCCTGAACTTGGAGCACAAAAAAGCCTACAGCACCTGGTATTCCCAGGCGGTCTCCCATCCAGGTACTAACGAGGCCCGACACTGCTTAGCTTCCGAGATCAGACGAGATCGGGCGCAATCAGTGTGGTGTGGCCGTAGGCTCTGGGCCTAGTGAGTTTTGTACTTTTAAGCATCTAGTCAGCTAGACCTTGCAATTTTGAAAGGCAATTGAGAAATGGCTCACTTCCTGAACTTGGAGCACAAAAAAGCCTACAGCACCTGGTATTCCCAGGCGGTCTCCCATCCAGGTACTAACTAGGCCCGACCCTGCTTAGCTTCCAAGATCGGGCGCATTCAGTGTGGTGTGGCCGTAGGCTCTGGGCCTAGTGAGTTTGTACTTTTAAGCATCTAGTCGGCTAGACCTTGCAGTTTTGAAAGGCAATTGTGAAATGGCTCACTTCCTGAACTTGGAGCACAAAAAAGCCTACAGCACCTGGTATTCCCAGGTGGTCTCCCATCCAGGTACTAACTAGGCCCGACACTGCTTAGCTTCCGAGATCAGACGAGATCGGGCGCATTCAGTGTGGTGTGGCCGTAGGCTCTGGGCCTAGTGAGTTTTGTACTTTTAAGCATCTAGTCGGCTAGACCTTGCAGTTTTGAAAGGCAATTGAGAAATGGCTCACTTCCTGAACTTGGAGTACAAAAAAGCCTACAGCACCTGGTATTCCCAGGCGGTCTCCCATCCAGGTACTAACTAGGCCCGACACTGCTTAGCTTCTGAGATCAGACGAGATCAGGCGCATTCAGTGTGGTGTGGCCGTAGGCTCTGGGCCTAGTGAGTGTTGTACTTTTAAGCATCTAGTCGGCTAGACCTTGCAGTTTTAAAAGGCAATTGAGAAAGGGCTCACTTCCTGAACTTGGAGCACAAAAAAGCCTACAGCACCTGGTATTCCCAGGCGGTCTCCCATCCAGGTACTAACTAGGCCTGACACTGCTTAACTTCCGAGATCAGACGAGATCGGGTGCATTCAGTGTGGTGTGGCCGTAGGCTCTAGGAATGCTAAGAATATTACTCTTATGCATTTGCATTTAGTAAGCTAAGCCATGCAGCCACTTGCAACATGATACCACGCTCATCGCTCGATCAGGCTCGATCAGGCGAGATATATAAGACTGGTGGGCCCATTCAGGACTCCTATGTCTGGTAGGATAACTTTAATTCATCCATCCTGTGTCTGTTGCAGGGAGGTGGAGAGAACAATCAACACAATAATGGTTTTCTTTCATGCCTCTTGAAGGACTCAATATTCTCTGTATTGCATTACATGTGAAAGTCGATTTATTACCCATGAACACACTACCTGTATGCTAATTCTATGTAAAAAGGTAGCTCCAGCCCTCATGATGTTGTCCAACACTTCCGCTATAAAACGGGATACAATTATTTTGGAAACATACCAAATTTGAAAAATAATTGAGAAGTTGCGCAATTACTAATCATGGAGCACAAAAAAGCCTACAGCACCTGGTATTCCCAGGCAGTCTCCCATCCAGGTACTAACTAGGCCTGACCCTGCTTAGCTTCCGAGATCGGGCACATTCAGTGTGGTGTGGCCGTAGGCTCTGGGCCTAGTGAGTTTTGTACTTTTAAGCATCTAGTCGGCTAGACCTTGCAGTTTTGAAAGGCAATTGTGAAATGGCTCACTTCCTGAACTTGGAGCACAAAAAAGCCTACAGCACCTGGTATTCCCAGGTGGTCTCCCATCCAGGTACTAACTAGGCCCGACACTGCTTAGCTTCCGAGATCAGACGAGATCGGGCGCATTCAGTGTGGTGTGGCCGTAGGCTCTGGGCCTAGTGAGTTTAGTACTTTTAAGCATCTAGTCGGCTAGACCTTGCAGTTTTGAAAGGCAATTGAGAAATGGCTCACTTCCTGAACTTGGAGTACAAAAAAGCCTACAGCACCTGGTATTCCCAGGCGGTCTCCCATCCAGGTACTAACTAGGCCCGACACTGCTTAGCTTCTGAGATCAGACGAGATCAGGCGCATTCAGTGTGGTGTGGCCGTAGGCTCTGGGCCTAGTGAGTGTTGTACTTTTAAGCATCTAGTCGGCTAGACCTTGCAGTTTTAAAAGGCAATTGAGAAAGGGCTCACTTCCTGAACTTGGAGCACAAAAAAGCCTACAGCACCTGGTATTCCCAGGCGGTCTCCCATCCAGGTACTAACTAGGCCTGACACTGCTTAACTTCCGAGATCAGACGAGATCGGGTGCATTCAGTGTGGTGTGGCCGTAGGCTCTAGGAATGCTAAGAATATTACTCTTATGCATTTGCATTTAGTAAGCTAAGCCATGCAGCCACTTGCAACATGATACCACGCTGATCGCTCGATCAGGCTCGATCAGGCGAGATATATAAGACTGGTGGGCCCATTCAGGACTCCTATGTCTGGTAGGATAACTTTAATTCATCCATCCTGTGTCTGTTGCAGGGAGGTGGAGAGAACAATCAACACAATAATGGTTTTCTTTCATGCCTCTTGAAGGACTCAATATTCTCTGTACTGCATTACATGTGAAAGTCGATTTATTACCCATGAACACACTACCTGTATGCTAATTCTATGTAAAAAGGTAGCTCCAGCCCTCATGATGTTGTCCAACATTTCCGCTATAAAACGGGATACAATTATTTTGGAAACATACCAAATTTGAAAAATAATTGAGAAGTTGCGCAATTACTAATCA
Source organism: Ambystoma mexicanum (assembly GCF_040938575.1). NCBI lineage: Eukaryota > Metazoa > Chordata > Amphibia > Caudata > Ambystomatidae > Ambystoma > Ambystoma mexicanum. Next base: position 845,164,770 of record NC_090927.1, read on the forward strand.
TGGAGCACAAAAAAGCCTACAGCACCTGGTATTCCCAGGCAGTCTCCCATCCAGGTACTAACTAGGCCTGACTCTGCTTAGCTTCCGAGATCGGGCACATTCAGTGTGGTGTGGCCGTAGGCTCTGGGCCTAGTGAGTTTTGTACTTTTAAGCATCTAGTCGGCTAGACCTTGCAGTTTTGAAAGGCAATTGAGAAATGGCTCACTTCCTGAACTTGGAGTACAAAAAAGCCTACAGCACCTGGTATTCCCAGGCGGTCTCCCATCCAGGTACTAACTAGGCCCGACACTGCTTAGCTTCTGAGATCAGACGAGATCAGGCGCATTCAGTGTGGTGTGGCCGTAGGCTCTGGGCCTAGTGAGTGTTGTACTTTTAAGCATCTAGTCGGCTAGACCTTGCAGTTTTAAAAGGCAATTGAGAAAGGGCTCACTTCCTGAACTTGGAGCACAAAAAAGCCTACAGCACCTGGTATTCCCAGGCGGTCTCCCATCCAGGTACTAACTAGGCCTGACACTGCTTAACTTCCGAGATCAGACGAGATCGGGTGCATTCAGTGTGGTGTGGCCGTAGGCTCTAGGAATGCTAAGAATATTACTCTTATGCATTTGCATTTAGTAAGCTAAGCCATGCAGCCACTTGCAACATGATACCACGCTCATCGCTCGATCAGGCTCGATCAGGCGAGATATATAAGACTGGTGGGCCCATTCAGGACTCCTATGTCTGGTAGGATAACTTTAATTCATCCATCCTGTGTCTGTTGCAGGGAGGTGGAGAGAACAATCAACACAATAATGGTTTTCTTTCATGCCTCTTGAAGGACTCAATATTCTCTGTACTGCATTACATGTGAAAGTCGATTTATTACCCATGAACACACTACCTGTATGCTAATTCTATGTAAAAAGGTAGCTCCAGCCCTCATGATGTTGTCCAACATTTCCGCTATAAAACGGGATACAATTATTTTGGAAACATACCAAATTTGAAAAATAATTGAGAAGTTGCGCAATTACTAATCATGGAGCACAAAAAAGCCTACAGCACCTGGTATTCCCAGGCAGTCTCCCATCCAGGTACTAACTAGGCCTGACTCTGCTTAGCTTCCCGAGATCGGGCACATTCAGTGTGGTGTGGCCGTAGGCTCTGGGCCTAGTGAGTTTTGTACTTTTAAGCATCTAGTCGGCTAGACCTTGCAGTTTTGAAAGGCAATTGTGAAATGGCTCACTTCCTGAACTTGGAGCACAAAAAAGCCTACAGCACCTGGTATTCCCAGGTGGTCTCCCATCCAGGTACTAACTAGGCCCGACACTGCTTAGCTTCCGAGATCAGACGAGATCGGGCGCAATCAGTGTGGTGTGGCCGTAGGCTCTGGGCCTAGTGAGTTTTGTACTTTTAAGCATCTAGTCAGCTAGACCTTGCAGTTTTGAAAGGCAATTGAGAAATGGCTCACTTCCTGAACTTGGAGCACAAAAAAGCCTACAGCACCTGGTATTCCCAGGCGGTCTCCCATCCAGGTACTAACGAGGCCTGACACTGCTTAGCTTCCGAGATCGGGCGCAATCAGTGTGGTGTGGCCGTAGGCTCTGGGCCTAGTGAGTTTTGTACTTTTAAGCATCTAGTCAGCTAGACCTTGCAATTTTGAAAGGCAATTGAGAAATGGCTCACTTCCTGAACTTGGAGCACAAAAAAGCCTACAGCACCTGGTATTCCCAGGCGGTCTCCCATTCAGGTACTAACGAGGCCCGACACTGCTTAGCTTCCGAGATCAGACGAGATCGGGCGCATTCAGTGTGGTGTGGCCGTAGGCTCTGGTTCTTGTGAGTTTTGTACTTTTAAGCATCTAGTCGGCTAGACCTTGCAGTTTTGAAAGGCAATTGAGAAATGGCTCACTTCCTGA
>NC_090927.1:845169169-845171669 GCF_040938575.1 Ambystoma mexicanum
GCCTACAGCACCTGGTATTCCCAGGTGGTCTCCCATCCAGGTACTAACTAGGCCCGACACTGCTTAGCTTCCGAGATCAGACGAGATCGGGCGCATTCAGTGTGGTGTGGCCGTAGGCTCTGGGCCTAGTGAGTTTTGTACTTTTAAGCATCTAGTCGGCTAGACCTTGCAGTTTTGAAAGGCAATTGAGAAATGGCTCACTTCCTGAACTTGGAGTACAAAAAAGCCTACAGCACCTGGTATTCCCAGGCGGTCTCCCATCCAGGTACTAACTAGGCCCGACACTGCTTAGCTTCTGAGATCAGACGAGATCAGGCGCATTCAGTGTGGTGTGGCCGTAGGCTCTGGGCCTAGTGAGTGTTGTACTTTTAAGCATCTAGTCGGCTAGACCTTGCAGTTTTAAAAGGCAATTGAGAAAGGGCTCACTTCCTGAACTTGGAGCACAAAAAAGCCTACAGCACCTGGTATTCCCAGGCGGTCTCCCATCCAGGTACTAACTAGGCCTGACACTGCTTAACTTCCGAGATCAGACGAGATCGGGTGCATTCAGTGTGGTGTGGCCGTAGGCTCTAGGAATGCTAAGAATATTACTCTTATGCATTTGCATTTAGTAAGCTAAGCCATGCAGCCACTTGCAACATGATACCACGCTCATCGCTCGATCAGGCTCGATCAGGCGAGATATATAAGACTGGTGGGCCCATTCAGGACTCCTATGTCTGGTAGGATAACTTTAATTCATCCATCCTGTGTCTGTTGCAGGGAGGTGGAGAGAACAATCAACACAATAATGGTTTTCTTTCATGCCTCTTGAAGGACTCAATATTCTCTGTACTGCATTACATGTGAAAGTCGATTTATTACCCATGAACACACTACCTGTATGCTAATTCTATGTAAAAAGGTAGCTCCAGCCCTCATGATGTTGTCCAACATTTCCGCTATAAAACGGGATACAATTATTTTGGAAACATACCAAATTTGAAAAATAATTGAGAAGTTGCGCAATTACTAATCATGGAGCACAAAAAAAGCCTACAGCACCTGGTATTCCCAGGCAGTCTCCCATCCAGGTACTAACTAGGCCCGACCCTGCTTAGCTTCCGAGATCGGGCGCATTCAGTGTGGTGTGGCCGTAGGCTCTGGGCCTAGTGAGTTTGTACTTTTAAGCATCTAGTCGGCTAGACCTTGCAGTTTTGAAAGGCAATTGTGAAATGGCTCACTTCCTGAACTTGGAGCACAAAAAAGCCTACAGCACCTGGTATTCCCAGGTGGTCTCCCATCCAGGTACTAACTAGGCCCGACACTGCTTAGCTTCCGAGATCAGACGAGATCGGGCGCATTCAGTGTGGTGTGGCCGTAGGCTCTGGGCTTAGTGAGTTTTGTACTTTTAAGCATCTAGTCGGCTAGACCTTGCAGTTTTGAAAGGCAATTGAGAAATGGCTCACTTCCTGAACTTGGAGCACAAAAAAGCCTACTGCACCTGGTATTCCCAGGTGGTCTCCCATCCAGGTACTAACTAGGCCCGACACTGCTTAGCTTCCGAGATCAGACGAGATCGGGCGCAATCAGTGTGGTGTGGCCGTAGGCTCTGGGCCTAGTGAGTTTTGTACTTTTAAGCATCTAGTCAGCTAGACCTTGCAGTTTTGAAAGGCAATTGAGAAATGGCTCACTTCCTGAACTTGGAGCACAAAAAAGCCTACAGCACCTGGTATTCCCAGGCGGTCTCCCATCCAGGTACTAACGAGGCCCGACACTGCTTAGCTTCCGAGATCAGACGAGATCGGGCGCATTCAGTGTGCTGTGGCCGTAGGCTCTGGTTCTTGTGAGTTTTGTACTTTTAAGCATCTAGTCGGCTAGACCTTGCAGTTTTGAAAGGCAATTGTGAAATGGCTCACTTCCTGAACTTGGAGTACAAAAAAGCCTACAGCACCTGGTATTCCCAGGCGGTCTTCCATCCAGGTACTAACTAGGCCCGACACTGCTTAGCTTCTGAGATCAGACGAGATCAGGCACATTCAGTGTGGTGTGGCCGTAGGCTCTGGGCCTAGTGAGTTTTGTACTTTTAAGCATCTAGTCGGCTAGACCTTGCAGTTTTAAAAGGCAATTGAGAAAGGGCTCACTTCCTGAACTTGGAGCACAAAAAAGCCTACAGCACCTGGTATTCCCAGGCGGTCTCCCATCCAGGTACTAACTAGGCCTGACACTGCTTAACTTCCGAGATCAGTCGAGATCGGGTGCATTCAGTGTGGTGTGGCCGTAGGCTCTAGGAATGCTAAGAATATTACTCTTATGCATTTGCATTTAGTAAGCTAAGCCATGCAGCCACTTGCAACATGATACCAGGCTCATCGCTCGATCAGGCTCGATCAGGCGAGATATATAAGACTGGTGGGCCCATTCAGGACTCCTATGTCTGGTAGGATAACTTTAATTCATCCATCCTGTGTCTGTTGCAGGGAGGTGGAGAGAACAATCAACACAATAATGGTTTTCTTTC
>NC_090927.1:845176669-845184169 GCF_040938575.1 Ambystoma mexicanum
AGACCTTGCAGTTTTGAAAGGCAATTGAGAAATGGCTCACTTCCTGAACTTGGAGTACAAAAAAGCCTACAGCACCTGGTATTCCCAGGCGGTCTCCCATCCAGGTACTAACTAGGCCCGACACTGCTTAGCTTCTGAGATCAGACGAGATCAGGCGCATTCAGTGTGGTGTGGCCGTAGGCTCTGGGCCTAGTGAGTGTTGTACTTTTAAGCATCTAGTCGGCTAGACCTTGCAGTTTTAAAAGGCAATTGAGAAAGGGCTCACTTCCTGAACTTGGAGCACAAAAAAGCCTACAGCACCTGGTATTCCCAGGCGGTCTCCCATCCAGGTACTAACTAGGCCTGACACTGCTTAACTTCCGAGATCAGACGAGATCGGGTGCATTCAGTGTGGTGTGGCCGTAGGCTCTAGGAATGCTAAGAATATTACTCTTATGCATTTGCATTTAGTAAGCTAAGCCATGCAGCCACTTGCAACATGATACCACGCTCATCGCTCGATCAGGCTCGATCAGGCGAGATATATAAGACTGGTGGGCCCATTCAGGACTCCTATGTCTGGTAGGATAACTTTAATTCATCCATCCTGTGTCTGTTGCAGGGAGGTGGAGAGAACAATCAACACAATAATGGTTTTCTTTCATGCCTCTTGAAGGACTCAATATTCTCTGTACTGCATTACATGTGAAAGTCGATTTATTACCCATGAACACACTACCTGTATGCTAATTCTATGTAAAAAGGTAGCTCCAGCCCTCATGATGTTGTCCAACATTTCCGCTATAAAACGGGATACAATTATTTTGGAAACATACCAAATTTGAAAAATAATTGAGAAGTTGCGCAATTACTAATCATGGAGCACAAAAAAGCCTACAGCACCTGGTATTCCCAGGCAGTCTCCCATCCAGGTACTAACTAGGCCTGACTCTGCTTAGCTTCCGAGATCGGGCACATTCAGTGTGGTGTGGCCGTAGGCTCTGGGCCTAGTGAGTTTTGTACTTTTAAGCATCTAGTCGGCTAGACCTTGCAGTTTTGAAAGGCAATTGAGAAATGGCTCACTTCCTGAACTTGGAGTACAAAAAAGCCTACAGCACCTGGTATTCCCAGGCGGTCTCCCATCCAGGTACTAACTAGGCCCGACACTGCTTAGCTTCTGAGATCAGACGAGATCAGGCGCATTCAGTGTGGTGTGGCCGTAGGCTCTGGGCCTAGTGAGTGTTGTACTTTTAAGCATCTAGTCGGCTAGACCTTGCAGTTTTAAAAGGCAATTGAGAAAGGGCTCACTTCCTGAACTTGGAGCACAAAAAAGCCTACAGCACCTGGTATTCCCAGGCGGTCTCCCATCCAGGTACTAACTAGGCCTGACACTGCTTAACTTCCGAGATCAGACGAGATCGGGTGCATTCAGTGTGGTGTGGCCGTAGGCTCTAGGAATGCTAAGAATATTACTCTTATGCATTTGCATTTAGTAAGCTAAGCCATGCAGCCACTTGCAACATGATACCACGCTCATCGCTCGATCAGGCTCGATCAGGCGAGATATATAAGACTGGTGGGCCCATTCAGGACTCCTATGTCTGGTAGGATAACTTTAATTCATCCATCCTGTGTCTGTTGCAGGGAGGTGGAGAGAACAATCAACACAATAATGGTTTTCTTTCATGCCTCTTGAAGGACTCAATATTCTCTGTACTGCATTACATGTGAAAGTCGATTTATTACCCATGAACACACTACCTGTATGCTAATTCTATGTAAAAAGGTAGCTCCAGCCCTCATGATGTTGTCCAACATTTCCGCTATAAAACGGGATACAATTATTTTGGAAACATACCAAATTTGAAAAATAATTGAGAAGTTGCGCAATTACTAATCATGGAGCACAAAAAAGCCTACAGCACCTGGTATTCCCAGGCAGTCTCCCATCCAGGTACTAACTAGGCCTGACTCTGCTTAGCTTCCGAGATCGGGCACATTCAGTGTGGTGTGGCCGTAGGCTCTGGGCCTAGTGAGTTTTGTACTTTTAAGCATCTAGTCGGCTAGACCTTGCAGTTTTGAAAGGCAATTGTGAAATGGCTCACTTCCTGAACTTGGAGCACAAAAAAGCCTACAGCACCTGGTATTCCCAGGTGGTCTCCCATCCAGGTACTAACTAGGCCCGACACTGCTTAGCTTCCGAGATCAGACGAGATCGGGCGCAATCAGTGTGGTGTGGCCGTAGGCTCTGGGCCTAGTGAGTTTTGTACTTTTAAGCATCTAGTCAGCTAGACCTTGCAGTTTTGAAAGGCAATTGAGAAATGGCTCACTTCCTGAACTTGGAGCACAAAAAAGCCTACAGCACCTGGTATTCCCAGGCGGTCTCCCATCCAGGTACTAACGAGGCCTGACACTGCTTAGCTTCCGAGATCGGGCGCAATCAGTGTGGTGTGGCCGTAGGCTCTGGGCCTAGTGAGTTTTGTACTTTTAAGCATCTAGTCAGCTAGACCTTGCAATTTTGAAAGGCAATTGAGAAATGGCTCACTTCCTGAACTTGGAGCACAAAAAAGCCTACAGCACCTGGTATTCCCAGGCGGTCTCCCATTCAGGTACTAACGAGGCCCGACACTGCTTAGCTTCCGAGATCAGACGAGATCGGGCGCATTCAGTGTGGTGTGGCCGTAGGCTCTGGTTCTTGTGAGTTTTGTACTTTTAAGCATCTAGTCGGCTAGACCTTGCAGTTTTGAAAGGCAATTGAGAAATGGCTCACTTCCTGAACTTGGAGTACAAAAAAGCCTACAGCACCTGGTATTCCCAGGCGGTCTTCCATCCAGGTACTAACTAGGCCCGACACTGCTTAGCTTCTGAGATCAGACGAGATCAGGCACATTCAGTGTGGTGTGGCCGTAGGCTCTGGGCCTACTGAGTTTTGTACTTTTAAGCATCTAGTCGGCTAGACCTTGCAGTTTTAAAAGGCAATTGAGAAAGGGCTCACTTCCTGAACTTGGAGCACAAAAAAGCCTACAGCACCTGGTATTCCCAGGCGGTCTCCCATCCAGGTACTAACTAGGCCTGACACTGCTTAACTTCCGAGATCAGTCGAGATCGGGTGCATTCAGTGTGGTGTGGCCGTAGGCTCTAGGAATGCTAAGAATATTACTCTTATGCATTTGCATTTAGTAAGCTAAGCCATGCAGCCACTTGCAACATGATACCACGCTCATCGCTCGATCAGGCTCGATCAGGCGAGATATATAAGACTGGTGGGCCCATTCAGGACTCCTATGTCTGGTAGGATAACTTTAATTCATCCATCCTGTGTCTGTTGCAGGGAGGTGGAGAGAACAATCAACACAATAATGGTTTTCTTTCATGCCTCTTGAAGGACTCAATATTCTCTGTACTGCATTACATGTGAAAGTCGATTTATTACCCATGAACACACTACCTGTATGCTAATTCTATGTAAAAAGGTAGCTCCAGCCCTCATGATGTTGTCCAACATTTCCGCTATAAAACGGGATACAATTATTTTGGAAACATACCAAATTTGAAAAATAATTGAGAAGTTGCGCAATTACTAATCATGGAGCACAAAAAAGCCTACAGCACCTGGTATTCCCAGGCAGTCTCCCATCCAGGTACTAACTAGGCCTGACCCTGCTTAGCTTCCGAGATCGGGCACATTCAGTGTGGTGTGGCCGTAGGCTCTGGGCCTAGTGAGTTTTGTACTTTTAAGCATCTAGTCGGCTAGACCTTGCAGTTTTAAAAGGCAATTGAGAAAGGGCTCACTTCCTGAACTTGGAGCACAAAAAAGCCTACAGCACCTGGTATTCCCAGGCGGTCTCCCATCCAGGTACTAACTAGGCCTGACACTGCTTAACTTCCGAGATCAGTCGAGATCGGGTGCATTCAGTGTGGTGTGGCCGTAGGCTCTAGGAATGCTAAGAATATTACTCTTATGCATTTGCATTTAGTAAGCTAAGCCATGCAGCCACTTGCAACATGATACCACGCTCATCGCTCGATCAGGCTCGATCAGGCGAGATATATAAGACTGGTGGGCCCATTCAGGACTCCTATGTCTGGTAGGATAACTTTAATTCATCCATCCTGTGTCTGTTGCAGGGAGGTGGAGAGAACAATCAACACAATAATGGTTTTCTTTCATGCCTCTTGAAGGACTCAATATTCTCTGTACTGCATTACATGTGAAAGTCGATTTATTACCCATGAACACACTACCTGTATGCTAATTCTATGTAAAAAGGTAGCTCCAGCCCTCATGATGTTGTCCAACATTTCCGCTATAAAACGGGATACAATTATTTTGGAAACATACCAAATTTGAAAAATAATTGAGAAGTTGCGCAATTACTAATCATGGAGCACAAAAAAGCCTACAGCACCTGGTATTCCCAGGCAGTCTCCCATCCAGGTACTAACTAGGCCTGACCCTGCTTAGCTTCCGAGATCGGGCGCATTCAGTGTGGTGTGGCCGTAGGCTCTGGGCCTAGTGAGTTTTGTACTTTTAAGCATCTAGTCGGCTAGACCTTGCAGTTTTGAAAGGCAATTGTGAAATGGCTCACTTCCTGAACTTGGAGCACAAAAAAGCCTACAGCACCTGGTATTCCCAGGTGGTCTCCCATCCAGGTACTAACTAGGCCCGACACTGCTTAGCTTCCGAGATCAGACGAGATCGGGCGCAATCAGTGTGGTGTGGCCGTAGGCTCTGGGCCTAGTGAGTTTTGTACTTTTAAGCATCTAGTCAGCTAGACCTTGCAGTTTTGAAAGGCAATTGAGAAATGGCTCACTTCCTGAACTTGGAGCACAAAAAAGCCTACAGCACCTGGTATTCCCAGGCGGTCTCCCATCCAGGTACTAACGAGGCCCGACACTGCTTAGCTTCCGAGATCAGACGAGATCGGGCGCAATCAGTGTGGTGTGGCCGTAGGCTCTGGGCCTAGTGAGTTTTGTACTTTTAAGCATCTAGTCAGCTAGACCTTGCAATTTTGAAAGGCAATTGAGAAATGGCTCACTTCCTGAACTTGGAGCACAAAAAAGCCTACAGCACCTGGTATTCCCAGGCGGTCTCCCATCCAGGTACTAACTAGGCCCGACCCTGCTTAGCTTCCAAGATCGGGCGCATTCAGTGTGGTGTGGCCGTAGGCTCTGGGCCTAGTGAGTTTGTACTTTTAAGCATCTAGTCGGCTAGACCTTGCAGTTTTGAAAGGCAATTGTGAAATGGCTCACTTCCTGAACTTGGAGCACAAAAAAGCCTACAGCACCTGGTATTCCCAGGTGGTCTCCCATCCAGGTACTAACTAGGCCCGACACTGCTTAGCTTCCGAGATCAGACGAGATCGGGCGCATTCAGTGTGGTGTGGCCGTAGGCTCTGGGCCTAGTGAGTTTTGTACTTTTAAGCATCTAGTCGGCTAGACCTTGCAGTTTTGAAAGGCAATTGAGAAATGGCTCACTTCCTGAACTTGGAGTACAAAAAAGCCTACAGCACCTGGTATTCCCAGGCGGTCTCCCATCCAGGTACTAACTAGGCCCGACACTGCTTAGCTTCTGAGATCAGACGAGATCAGGCGCATTCAGTGTGGTGTGGCCGTAGGCTCTGGGCCTAGTGAGTGTTGTACTTTTAAGCATCTAGTCGGCTAGACCTTGCAGTTTTAAAAGGCAATTGAGAAAGGGCTCACTTCCTGAACTTGGAGCACAAAAAAGCCTACAGCACCTGGTATTCCCAGGCGGTCTCCCATCCAGGTACTAACTAGGCCTGACACTGCTTAACTTCCGAGATCAGACGAGATCGGGTGCATTCAGTGTGGTGTGGCCGTAGGCTCTAGGAATGCTAAGAATATTACTCTTATGCATTTGCATTTAGTAAGCTAAGCCATGCAGCCACTTGCAACATGATACCACGCTCATCGCTCGATCAGGCTCGATCAGGCGAGATATATAAGACTGGTGGGCCCATTCAGGACTCCTATGTCTGGTAGGATAACTTTAATTCATCCATCCTGTGTCTGTTGCAGGGAGGTGGAGAGAACAATCAACACAATAATGGTTTTCTTTCATGCCTCTTGAAGGACTCAATATTCTCTGTATTGCATTACATGTGAAAGTCGATTTATTACCCATGAACACACTACCTGTATGCTAATTCTATGTAAAAAGGTAGCTCCAGCCCTCATGATGTTGTCCAACACTTCCGCTATAAAACGGGATACAATTATTTTGGAAACATACCAAATTTGAAAAATAATTGAGAAGTTGCGCAATTACTAATCATGGAGCACAAAAAAGCCTACAGCACCTGGTATTCCCAGGCAGTCTCCCATCCAGGTACTAACTAGGCCTGACCCTGCTTAGCTTCCGAGATCGGGCACATTCAGTGTGGTGTGGCCGTAGGCTCTGGGCCTAGTGAGTTTTGTACTTTTAAGCATCTAGTCGGCTAGACCTTGCAGTTTTGAAAGGCAATTGTGAAATGGCTCACTTCCTGAACTTGGAGCACAAAAAAGCCTACAGCACCTGGTATTCCCAGGTGGTCTCCCATCCAGGTACTAACTAGGCCCGACACTGCTTAGCTTCCGAGATCAGACGAGATCGGGCGCATTCAGTGTGGTGTGGCCGTAGGCTCTGGGCCTAGTGAGTTTAGTACTTTTAAGCATCTAGTCGGCTAGACCTTGCAGTTTTGAAAGGCAATTGAGAAATGGCTCACTTCCTGAACTTGGAGTACAAAAAAGCCTACAGCACCTGGTATTCCCAGGCGGTCTCCCATCCAGGTACTAACTAGGCCCGACACTGCTTAGCTTCTGAGATCAGACGAGATCAGGCGCATTCAGTGTGGTGTGGCCGTAGGCTCTGGGCCTAGTGAGTGTTGTACTTTTAAGCATCTAGTCGGCTAGACCTTGCAGTTTTAAAAGGCAATTGAGAAAGGGCTCACTTCCTGAACTTGGAGCACAAAAAAGCCTACAGCACCTGGTATTCCCAGGCGGTCTCCCATCCAGGTACTAACTAGGCCTGACACTGCTTAACTTCCGAGATCAGACGAGATCGGGTGCATTCAGTGTGGTGTGGCCGTAGGCTCTAGGAATGCTAAGAATATTACTCTTATGCATTTGCATTTAGTAAGCTAAGCCATGCAGCCACTTGCAACATGATACCACGCTCATCGCTCGATCAGGCTCGATCAGGCGAGATATATAAGACTGGTGGGCCCATTCAGGACTCCTATGTCTGGTAGGATAACTTTAATTCATCCATCCTGTGTCTGTTGCAGGGAGGTGGAGAGAACAATCAACACAATAATGGTTTTCTTTCATGCCTCTTGAAGGACTCAATATTCTCTGTACTGCATTACATGTGAAAGTCGATTTATTACCCATGAACACACTACCTGTATGCTAATTCTATGTAAAAAGGTAGCTCCAGCCCTCATGATGTTGTCCAACATTTCCGCTATAAAACGGGATACAATTATTTTGGAAACATACCAAATTTGAAAAATAATTGAG
>NC_090927.1:845201669-845206669 GCF_040938575.1 Ambystoma mexicanum
GACCCTGCTTAGCTTCCGAGATCGGGCGCATTCAGTGTGGTGTGGCCGTAGGCTCTGGGCCTAGTGAGTTTTGTACTTTTAAGCATCTAGTCGGCTAGACCTTGCAGTTTTGAAAGGCAATTGTGAAATGGCTCACTTCCTGAACTTGGAGCACAAAAAAGCCTACAGCACCTGGTATTCCCAGGTGGTCTCCCATCCAGGTACTAACTAGGCCCGACACTGCTTAGCTTCTGAGATCAGACGAGATCGGGCGCAATCAGTGTGGTGTGGCCGTAGGCTCTGGGCCTAGTGAGTTTTGTACTTTTAAGCATCTAGTCAGCTAGACCTTGCAGTTTTGAAAGGCAATTGAGAAATGGCTCACTTCCTGAACTTGGAGCACAAAAAAGCCTACAGCACCTGGTATTCCCAGGCGGTCTCCCATCCAGGTACTAACGAGGCCCGACACTGCTTAGCTTCCGAGATCGGGCGCAATCAGTGTGGTGTGGCCGTAGGCTCTGGGCCTAGTGAGTTTTGTACTTTTAAGCATCTAGTCAGCTAGACCTTGCAATTTTGAAAGGCAATTGAGAAATGGCTCACTTCCTGAACTTGGAGCACAAAAAAGCCTACAGCACCTGGTATTCCCAGGCGGTCTCCCATCCAGGTACTAACGAGGCCCGACACTGCTTAGCTTCCGAGATCAGACGAGATCGGGCGCATTCAGTGTGGTGTGGCCGTAGGCTCTGGTTCTTGTGAGTTTTGTACTTTTAAGCATCTAGTCGGCTAGACCTTGCAGTTTTGAAAGGCAATTGAGAAATGGCTCACTTCCTGAACTTGGAGTACAAAAAAGCCTACAGCACCTGGTATTCCCAGGCGGTCTTCCATCCAGGTACTAACTAAGCCCGACACTGCTTAGCTTCTGAGATCAGACGAGATCAGGCACATTCAGTGTGGTGTGGCCGTAGGCTCTGGGCCTACTGAGTTTTGTACTTTTAAGCATCTAGTCGGCTAGACCTTGCAGTTTTAAAAGGCAATTGAGAAAGGGCTCACTTCCTGAACTTGGAGCACAAAAAAGCCTACAGCACCTGGTATTCCCAGGCGGTCTCCCATCCAGGTACTAACTAGGCCTGACACTGCTTAACTTCCGAGATCAGTCGAGATCGGGTGCATTCAGTGTGGTGTGGCCGTAGGCTCTAGGAATGCTAAGAATATTACTCTTATGCATTTGCATTTAGTAAGCTAAGCCATGCAGCCACTTGCAACATGATACCACGCTCATCGCTCGATCAAGCTCGATCAGGCGAGATATATAAGACTGGTGGGCCCATTCAGGACTCCTATGTCTGGTAGGATAACTTTAATTCATCCATCCTGTGTCTGTTGCAGGGAGGTGGAGAGAACAATCAACACAATAATGGTTTTCTTTCATGCCTCTTGAAGGACTCAATATTCTCTGTACTGCATTACATGTGAAAGTTGATTTATTACCCATGAACACACTACCTGTATGCTAATTCTATGTAAAAAGGTAGCTCCAGCCCTCATGATGTTGTCCAACATTTCCGCTATAAAACGGGATACAATTATTTTGGAAACATACCAAATTTGAAAAATAATTGAGAAGTTGCGCAATTACTAATCATGGAGCACAAAAAAAGCCTACAGCACCTGGTATTCCCAGGCAGTCTCCCATCCAGGTACTAACTAGGCCCGACCCTGCTTAGCTTCCGAGATCGGGCGCATTCAGTGTGGTGTGGCCGTAGGCTCTGGGCCTAGTGAGTTTGTACTTTTAAGCATCTAGTCGGCTAGACCTTGCAGTTTTGAAAGGCAATTGTGAAATGGCTCACTTCCTGAACTTGGAGCACAAAAAAGCCTACAGCACCTGGTATTCCCAGGTGGTCTCCCATCCAGGTACTAACTAGGCCCGACACTGCTTAGCTTCCGAGATCAGACGAGATCGGGCGCAATCAGTGTGGTGTGGCCGTAGGCTCTGGGCCTAGTGAGTTTTGTACTTTTAAGCATCTAGTCAGCTAGACCTTGCAGTTTTGAAAGGCAATTGAGAAATGGCTCACTTCCTGAACTTGGAGCACAAAAAAGCCTACAGCACCTGGTATTCCCAGGCGGTCTCCCATCCAGGTACTAACGAGGCCCGACACTGCTTAGCTTCCAAGATCAGACGAGATCGGGCGCATTCAGTGTGGTGTGGCCGTAGGCTCTGGTTCTTGTGAGTTTTGTACTTTTAAGCATCTAGTCGGCTAGACCTTGCAGTTTTGAAAGGCAATTGAGAAATGGCTCACTTCCTGAACTTGGAGTACAAAAAAGCCTACAGCACCTGGTATTCCCAGGCGGTCTTCCATCCAGGTACTAACTAGGCCCGACACTGCTTAGCTTCTGAGATCAGACGAGATCAGGCACATTCAGTGTGGTGTGGCCGTAGGCTCTGGGCCTAGTGAGTTTTGTACTATTAAGCATCTAGTCGGCTAGACCTTGCAGTTTTAAAAGGCAATTGAGAAAGGGCTCACTTCCTGAACTTGGAGCACAAAAAAGCCTACAGCACCTGGTATTCCCAGGCGGTCTCCCATCCAGGTACTAACTAGGCCTGACACTGCTTAACTTCCGAGATCAGTCGAGATCGGGTGCATTCAGTGTGGTGTGGCCGTAGGCTCTAGGAATGCTAAGAATATTACTCTTATGCATTTGCATTTAGTAAGCTAAGCCATGCAGCCACTTGCAACATGATACCACGCTCATCGCTCGATCAGGCTCGATCAGGCGAGATATATAAGACTGGTGGGCCCATTCAGGACTCCTATGTCTGGTAGGATAACTTTAATTCATCCATCCTGTGTCTGTTGCAGGGAGGTGGAGAGAACAATCAACACAATAATGGTTTTCTTTCATGCCTCTTGAAGGACTCAATATTCTCTGTACTGCATTACATGTGAAAGTCGATTTATTACCCATGAACACACTACCTGTATGCTAATTCTATGTAAAAAGGTAGCTCCAGCCCTCATGATGTTGTCCAACATTTCCGCTATAAAACGGGATACAATTATTTTGGAAACATACCAAATTTGAAAAATAATTGAGAAGTTGCGCAATTACTAATCATGGAGCACAAAAAAGCCTACAGCACCTGGTATTCCCAGGCAGTCTCCCATCCAGGTACTAACTAGGCCTGACCCTGCTTAGCTTCCGAGATTGGGCACATTCAGTGTGGTGTGGCCGTAGGCTCTGGGCCTAGTGAGTTTTGTACTTTTAAGCATCTAGTCGGCTAGACCTTGCAGTTTTAAAAGGCAATTGAGAAAGGGCTCACTTCCTGAACTTGGAGCACAAAAAAGCCTACAGCACCTGGTATTCCCAGGCGGTCTCCCATCCAGGTACTAACTAGGCCTGACACTGCTTAACTTCCGAGATCAGTCGAGATTGGGCGCATTCAGTGTGGTGTGGCCGTAGGCTCTGGGCCTAGTGAGTTTTGTACTTTTAAGCATCTAGTCGGCTAGACCTTGCAGTTTTGAAAGGCAATTGTGAAATGGCTCACTTCCTGAACTTGGAGCACAAAAAAGCCTACAGCACCTGGTATTCCCAGGTGGTCTCCCATCCAGGTACTAACTAGGCCCGACACTGCTTAGCTTCCGAGATCAGACGAGATCGGGCGCAATCAGTGTGGTGTGGCCGTAGGCTCTGGGCCTAGTGAGTTTTGTACTTTTAAGCATCTAGTCAGCTAGACCTTGCAGTTTTGAAAGGCAATTGAGAAATGGCTCACTTCCTGAACTTGGAGCACAAAAAAGCCTACAGCACCTGGTATTCCCAGGCGGTCTCCCATCCAGGTACTAACGAGGCCCGACACTGCTTAGCTTCTGAGATCAGACGAGATCGGGCGCAATCAGTGTGGTGTGGCCGTAGGCTCTGGGCCTAGTGAGTTTTGTACTTTTAAGCATCTAGTCAGCTAGACCTTGCAATTTTGAAAGGCAATTGAGAAATGGCTCACTTCCTGAACTTGGAGCACAAAAAAGCCTACAGCACCTGGTATTCCCAGGCGGTCTCCCATCCAGGTACTAACTAGGCCCGACCCTGCTTAGCTTCCGAGATCGGGCGCATTCAGTGTGGTGTGGCCGTAGGCTCTGGGCCTAGTGAGTTTTGTACTTTTAAGCATCTAGTCGGCTAGACCTTGCAGTTTTGAAAGGCAATTGTGAAATGGCTCACTTCCTGAACTTGGAGCACAAAAAAGCCTACAGCACCTGGTATTCCCAGGTGGTCTCCCATCCAGGTACTAACTAGGCCCGACACTGCTTAGCTTCCGAGATCAGACGAGATCGGGCGCATTCAGTGTGGTGTGGCCGTAGGCTCTGGGCCTAGTGAGTTTTGTACTTTTAAGCATCTAGTCGGCTAGACCTTGCAGTTTTGAGAGGCAATTGAGAAATGGCTCACTTCCTGAACTTGGAGTACAAAAAAGCCTACAGCACCTGGTATTCCCAGGCGGTCTCCCATCCAGGTACTAACTAGGCCCGACACTGCTTAGCTTCTGAGATCAGACGAGATCAGGCGCATTCAGTGTGGTGTGGCCGTAGGCTCTGGGCCTAGTGAGTGTTGTACTTTTAAGCATCTAGTCGGCTAGACCTTGCAGTTTTAAAAGGCAATTGAGAAAGGGCTCACTTCCTGAACTTGGAGCACAAAAAAGCCTACAGCACCTGGTATTCCCAGGCGGTCTCCCATCCAGGTACTAACTAGGCCTGACACTGCTTAACTTCCGAGATCAGACGAGATCGGGTGCATTCAGTGTGGTGTGGCCGTAGGCTCTAGGAATGCTAAGAATATTACTCTTATGCATTTGCATTTAGTAAGCTAAGCCATGCAGCCACTTGCAACATGATACCACGCTCATCGCTCGATCAGGCTCGATCAGGCGAGATATATAAGACTGGTGGGCCCATTCAGGACTCCTATGTCTGGTAGGATAACTTTAATTCATCCATCCTGTGTCTGTTGCAGGGAGGTGGAGAGAACAATCAACACAATAA
>NC_090927.1:845211669-845234169 GCF_040938575.1 Ambystoma mexicanum
ACAATTATTTTGGAAACATACCAAATTTGAAAAATAATTGAGAAGTTGCGCAATTACTAATCATGGAGCACAAAAAAAGCCTACAGCACCTGGTATTCCCAGGCAGTCTCCCATCCAGGTACTAACTAGGCCCGACCCTGCTTAGCTTCCGAGATCGGGCGCATTCAGTGTGGTGTGGCCGTAGGCTCTGGGCCTAGTGAGTTTGTACTTTTAAGCATCTAGTCGGCTAGACCTTGCAGTTTTGAAAGGCAATTGTGAAATGGCTCACTTCCTGAACTTGGAGCACAAAAAAGCCTACAGCACCTGGTATTCCCAGGTGGTCTCCCATCCAGGTACTAACTAGGCCCGACACTGCTTAGCTTCCGAGATCAGACGAGATCGGGCGCAATCAGTGTGGTGTGGCCGTAGGCTCTGGGCCTAGTGAGTTTTGTACTTTTAAGCATCTAGTCAGCTAGACCTTGCAGTTTTGAAAGGCAATTGAGAAATGGCTCACTTCCTGAACTTGGAGCACAAAAAAGCCTACAGCACCTGGTATTCCCAGGCGGTCTCCCATCCAGGTACTAACGAGGCCCGACACTGCTTAGCTTCCAAGATCAGACGAGATCGGGCGCATTCAGTGTGGTGTGGCCGTAGGCTCTGGTTCTTGTGAGTTTTGTACTTTTAAGCATCTAGTCGGCTAGACCTTGCAGTTTTGAAAGGCAATTGAGAAATGGCTCACTTCCTGAACTTGGAGTACAAAAAAGCCTACAGCACCTGGTATTCCCAGGCGGTCTTCCATCCAGGTACTAACTAGGCCCGACACTGCTTAGCTTCTGAGATCAGACGAGATCAGGCACATTCAGTGTGGTGTGGCCGTAGGCTCTGGGCCTAGTGAGTTTTGTACTATTAAGCATCTAGTCGGCTAGACCTTGCAGTTTTAAAAGGCAATTGAGAAAGGGCTCACTTCCTGAACTTGGAGCACAAAAAAGCCTACAGCACCTGGTATTCCCAGGCGGTCTCCCATCCAGGTACTAACTAGGCCTGACACTGCTTAACTTCCGAGATCAGTCGAGATCGGGTGCATTCAGTGTGGTGTGGCCGTAGGCTCTAGGAATGCTAAGAATATTACTCTTATGCATTTGCATTTAGTAAGCTAAGCCATGCAGCCACTTGCAACATGATACCACGCTCATCGCTCGATCAGGCTCGATCAGGCGAGATATATAAGACTGGTGGGCCCATTCAGGACTCCTATGTCTGGTAGGATAACTTTAATTCATCCATCCTGTGTCTGTTGCAGGGAGGTGGAGAGAACAATCAACACAATAATGGTTTTCTTTCATGCCTCTTGAAGGACTCAATATTCTCTGTACTGCATTACATGTGAAAGTCGATTTATTACCCATGAACACACTACCTGTATGCTAATTCTATGTAAAAAGGTAGCTCCAGCCCTCATGATGTTGTCCAACATTTCCGCTATAAAACGGGATACAATTATTTTGGAAACATACCAAATTTGAAAAATAATTGAGAAGTTGCGCAATTACTAATCATGGAGCACAAAAAAGCCTACAGCACCTGGTATTCCCAGGCAGTCTCCCATCCAGGTACTAACTAGGCCTGACCCTGCTTAGCTTCCGAGATTGGGCACATTCAGTGTGGTGTGGCCGTAGGCTCTGGGCCTAGTGAGTTTTGTACTTTTAAGCATCTAGTCGGCTAGACCTTGCAGTTTTAAAAGGCAATTGAGAAAGGGCTCACTTCCTGAACTTGGAGCACAAAAAAGCCTACAGCACCTGGTATTCCCAGGCGGTCTCCCATCCAGGTACTAACTAGGCCTGACACTGCTTAACTTCCGAGATCAGTCGAGATTGGGCGCATTCAGTGTGGTGTGGCCGTAGGCTCTGGGCCTAGTGAGTTTTGTACTTTTAAGCATCTAGTCGGCTAGACCTTGCAGTTTTGAAAGGCAATTGTGAAATGGCTCACTTCCTGAACTTGGAGCACAAAAAAGCCTACAGCACCTGGTATTCCCAGGTGGTCTCCCATCCAGGTACTAACTAGGCCCGACACTGCTTAGCTTCCGAGATCAGACGAGATCGGGCGCAATCAGTGTGGTGTGGCCGTAGGCTCTGGGCCTAGTGAGTTTTGTACTTTTAAGCATCTAGTCAGCTAGACCTTGCAGTTTTGAAAGGCAATTGAGAAATGGCTCACTTCCTGAACTTGGAGCACAAAAAAGCCTACAGCACCTGGTATTCCCAGGCGGTCTCCCATCCAGGTACTAACTAGGCCCGACCCTGCTTAGCTTCCGAGATCGGGCGCATTCAGTGTGGTGTGGCCGTAGGCTCTGGGCCTAGTGAGTTTTGTACTTTTAAGCATCTAGTCGGCTAGACCTTGCAGTTTTGAAAGGCAATTGTGAAATGGCTCACTTCCTGAACTTGGAGCACAAAAAAGCCTACAGCACCTGGTATTCCCAGGTGGTCTCCCATCCAGGTACTAACTAGGCCCGACACTGCTTAGCTTCCGAGATCAGACGAGATCGGGCGCATTCAGTGTGGTGTGGCCGTAGGCTCTGGGCCTAGTGAGTTTTGTACTTTTAAGCATCTAGTCGGCTAGACCTTGCAGTTTTGAGAGGCAATTGAGAAATGGCTCACTTCCTGAACTTGGAGTACAAAAAAGCCTACAGCACCTGGTATTCCCAGGCGGTCTCCCATCCAGGTACTAACTAGGCCCGACACTGCTTAGCTTCTGAGATCAGACGAGATCAGGCGCATTCAGTGTGGTGTGGCCGTAGGCTCTGGGCCTAGTGAGTGTTGTACTTTTAAGCATCTAGTCGGCTAGACCTTGCAGTTTTAAAAGGCAATTGAGAAAGGGCTCACTTCCTGAACTTGGAGCACAAAAAAGCCTACAGCACCTGGTATTCCCAGGCGGTCTCCCATCCAGGTACTAACTAGGCCTGACACTGCTTAACTTCCGAGATCAGACGAGATCGGGTGCATTCAGTGTGGTGTGGCCGTAGGCTCTAGGAATGCTAAGAATATTACTCTTATGCATTTGCATTTAGTAAGCTAAGCCATGCAGCCACTTGCAACATGATACCACGCTCATCGCTCGATCAGGCTCGATCAGGCGAGATATATAAGACTGGTGGGCCCATTCAGGACTCCTATGTCTGGTAGGATAACTTTAATTCATCCATCCTGTGTCTGTTGCAGGGAGGTGGAGAGAACAATCAACACAATAATGGTTTTCTTTCATGCCTCTTGAAGGACTCAATATTCTCTGTACTGCATTACATGTGAAAGTCGATTTATTACCCATGAACACACTACCTGTATGCTAATTCTATGTAAAAAGGTAGCTCCAGCCCTCATGATGTTGTCCAACATTTCCGCTATAAAACGGGATACAATTATTTTGGAAACATACCAAATTTGAAAAATAATTGAGAAGTTGCGCAATTACTAATCATGGAGCACAAAAAAGCCTACAGCACCTGGTATTCCCAGGCAGTCTCCCATCCAGGTACTAACTAGGCCTGACCCTGCTTAGCTTCCGAGATCGGGCACATTCAGTGTGGTGTGGCCGTAGGCTCTGGGCCTAGTGAGTTTTGTACTTTTAAGCATCTAGTCGGCTAGACCTTGCAGTTTTGAAAGGCAATTGAGAAATGGCTCACTTCCTGAACTTGGAGCACAAAAAAGCCTACAGCACCTGGTATTCCCAGGTGGTCTCCCATCCAGGTACTAACGAGGCCCGACACTGCTTAGCTTCCGAGATCGGGCGCAATCAGTGTGGTGTGGCCGTAGGCTCTGGGCCTAGTGAGTTTTGTACTTTTAAGCATCTAGTCAGCTAGACCTTGCAATTTTGAAAGGCAATTGAGAAATGGCTCACTTCCTGAACTTGGAGCACAAAAAAGCCTACAGCACCTGGTATTCCCAGGCGGTCTCCCATCCAGGTACTAACGAGGCCCGACACTGCTTAGCTTCCGAGATCAGACGAGATCGGGCGCATTCAGTGTGGTGTGGCCGTAGGCTCTGGTTCTTGTGAGTTTTGTACTTTTAAGCATCTAGTCGGCTAGACCTTGCAGTTTTGAAAGGCAATTGAGAAATGGCTCACTTCCTGAACTTGGAGTACAAAAAAGCCTACAGCACCTGGTATTCCCAGGCGGTCTTCCATCCAGGTACTAACTAGGCCCGACACTGCTTAGCTTCTGAGATCAGACGAGATCAGGCACATTCAGTGTGGTGTGGCCGTAGGCTCTGGGCCTACTGAGTTTTGTACTTTTAAGCATCTAGTCGGCTAGACCTTGCAGTTTTAAAAGGCAATTGAGAAAGGGCTCACTTCCTGAACTTGGAGCACAAAAAAGCCTACAGCACCTGGTATTCCCAGGCGGTCTCCCATCCAGGTACTAACTAGGCCTGACACTGCTTAACTTCCGAGATCAGTCGAGATCGGGTGCATTCAGTGTGGTGTGGCCGTAGGCTCTAGGAATGCTAAGAATATTACTCTTATGCATTTGCATTTAGTAAGCTAAGCCATGCAGCCACTTGCAACATGATACCACGCTCATCGCTCGATCAGCGCTCGATCAGGCTCGATCAGGCGAGATATATAAGACTGGTGGGCCCATTCAGGACTCCTATGTCTGGTAGGATAACTTTAATTCATCCATCCTGTGTCTGTTGCAGGGAGGTGGAGAGAACAATCAACACAATAATGGTTTTCTTTCATGCCTCTTGAAGGACTCAATATTCTCTGTACTGCATTACATGTGAAAGTTGATTTATTACCCATGAACACACTACCTGTATGCTAATTCTATGTAAAAAGGTAGCTCCAGCCCTCATGATGTTGTCCAACATTTCCGCTATAAAACGGGATACAATTATTTTGGAAACATACCAAATTTGAAAAATAATTGAGAAGTTGCGCAATTACTAATCATGGAGCACAAAAAAAGCCTACAGCACCTGGTATTCCCAGGCAGTCTCCCATCCAGGTACTAACTAGGCCCGACCCTGCTTAGCTTCCGAGATCGGGCGCATTCAGTGTGGTGTGGCCGTAGGCTCTGGGCCTAGTGAGTTTGTACTTTTAAGCATCTAGTCGGCTAGACCTTGCAGTTTTGAAAGGCAATTGTGAAATGGCTCACTTCCTGAACTTGGAGCACAAAAAAGCCTACAGCACCTGGTATTCCCAGGTGGTCTCCCATCCAGGTACTAACTAGGCCCGACACTGCTTAGCTTCCGAGATCAGACGAGATCGGGCGCAATCAGTGTGGTGTGGCCGTAGGCTCTGGGCCTAGTGAGTTTTGTACTTTTAAGCATCTAGTCAGCTAGACCTTGCAGTTTTGAAAGGCAATTGAGAAATGGCTCACTTCCTGAACTTGGAGCACAAAAAAGCCTACAGCACCTGGTATTCCCAGGCGGTCTCCCATCCAGGTACTAACGAGGCCCGACACTGCTTAGCTTCCAAGATCAGACGAGATCGGGCGCATTCAGTGTGGTGTGGCCGTAGGCTCTGGTTCTTGTGAGTTTTGTACTTTTAAGCATCTAGTCGGCTAGACCTTGC
This sequence comes from Ambystoma mexicanum, assembly GCF_040938575.1. NCBI lineage: Eukaryota > Metazoa > Chordata > Amphibia > Caudata > Ambystomatidae > Ambystoma > Ambystoma mexicanum. The sequence continues at coordinate 845,217,214 of NC_090927.1, forward strand.
AGTTTTGAAAGGCAATTGAGAAATGGCTCACTTCCTGAACTTGGAGTACAAAAAAGCCTACAGCACCTGGTATTCCCAGGCGGTCTTCCATCCAGGTACTAACTAGGCCCGACACTGCTTAGCTTCTGAGATCAGACGAGATCAGGCACATTCAGTGTGGTGTGGCCGTAGGCTCTGGGCCTAGTGAGTTTTGTACTATTAAGCATCTAGTCGGCTAGACCTTGCAGTTTTAAAAGGCAATTGAGAAAGGGCTCACTTCCTGAACTTGGAGCACAAAAAAGCCTACAGCACCTGGTATTCCCAGGCGGTCTCCCATCCAGGTACTAACTAGGCCTGACACTGCTTAACTTCCGAGATCAGTCGAGATCGGGTGCATTCAGTGTGGTGTGGCCGTAGGCTCTAGGAATGCTAAGAATATTACTCTTATGCATTTGCATTTAGTAAGCTAAGCCATGCAGCCACTTGCAACATGATACCACGCTCATCGCTCGATCAGGCTCGATCAGGCGAGATATATAAGACTGGTGGGCCCATTCAGGACTCCTATGTCTGGTAGGATAACTTTAATTCATCCATCCTGTGTCTGTTGCAGGGAGGTGGAGAGAACAATCAACACAATAATGGTTTTCTTTCATGCCTCTTGAAGGACTCAATATTCTCTGTACTGCATTACATGTGAAAGTCGATTTATTACCCATGAACACACTACCTGTATGCTAATTCTATGTAAAAAGGTAGCTCCAGCCCTCATGATGTTGTCCAACATTTCCGCTATAAAACGGGATACAATTATTTTGGAAACATACCAAATTTGAAAAATAATTGAGAAGTTGCGCAATTACTAATCATGGAGCACAAAAAAGCCTACAGCACCTGGTATTCCCAGGCAGTCTCCCATCCAGGTACTAACTAGGCCTGACCCTGCTTAGCTTCCGAGATTGGGCACATTCAGTGTGGTGTGGCCGTAGGCTCTGGGCCTAGTGAGTTTTGTACTTTTAAGCATCTAGTCGGCTAGACCTTGCAGTTTTAAAAGGCAATTGAGAAAGGGCTCACTTCCTGAACTTGGAGCACAAAAAAGCCTACAGCACCTGGTATTCCCAGGCGGTCTCCCATCCAGGTACTAACTAGGCCTGACACTGCTTAACTTCCGAGATCAGTCGAGATTGGGCGCATTCAGTGTGGTGTGGCCGTAGGCTCTGGGCCTAGTGAGTTTTGTACTTTTAAGCATCTAGTCGGCTAGACCTTGCAGTTTTGAAAGGCAATTGTGAAATGGCTCACTTCCTGAACTTGGAGCACAAAAAAGCCTACAGCACCTGGTATTCCCAGGTGGTCTCCCATCCAGGTACTAACTAGGCCCGACACTGCTTAGCTTCCGAGATCAGACGAGATCGGGCGCAATCAGTGTGGTGTGGCCGTAGGCTCTGGGCCTAGTGAGTTTTGTACTTTTAAGCATCTAGTCAGCTAGACCTTGCAGTTTTGAAAGGCAATTGAGAAATGGCTCACTTCCTGAACTTGGAGCACAAAAAAGCCTACAGCACCTGGTATTCCCAGGCGGTCTCCCATCCAGGTACTAACGAGGCCCGACACTGCTTAGCTTCCGAGATCAGACGAGATCGGGCGCAATCAGTGTGGTGTGGCCGTAGGCTCTGGGCCTAGTGAGTTTTGTACTTTTAAGCATCTAGTCAGCTAGACCTTGCAATTTTGAAAGGCAATTGAGAAATGGCTCACTTCCTGAACTTGGAGCACAAAAAAGCCTACAGCACCTGGTATTCCCAGGCGGTCTCCCATCCAGGTACTAACTAGGCCCGACCCTGCTTAGCTTCCGAGATCGGGCGCATTCAGTGTGGTGTGGCCGTAGGCTCTGGGCCTAGTGAGTTTTGTACTTTTAAGCATCTAGTCGGCTAGACCTTGCAGTTTTGAAAGGCAATTGTGAAATGGCTCACTTCCTGAACTTGGAGCACAAAAAAGCCTACAGCACCTGGTATTCCCAGGTGGTCTCCCATCCAGGTACTAACTAGGCCCGACACTGCTTAGCTTCCGAGATCAGACGAGATCGGGCGCATTCAGTGTGGTGTGGCCGTAGGCTCTGGGCCTAGTGAGTTTTGTACTTTTAAGCATCTAGTCGGCTAGACCTTGCAGTTTTGAGAGGCAATTGAGAAATGGCTCACTTCCTGAACTTGGAGTACAAAAAAGCCTACAGCACCTGGTATTCCCAGGCGGTCTCCCATCCAGGTACTAACTAGGCCCGACACTGCTTAGCTTCTGAGATCAGACGAGATCAGGCGCATTCAGTGTGGTGTGGCCGTAGGCTCTGGGCCTAGTGAGTGTTGTACTTTTAAGCATCTAGTCGGCTAGACCTTGCAGTTTTAAAAGGCAATTGAGAAAGGGCTCACTTCCTGAACTTGGAGCACAAAAAAGCCTACAGCACCTGGTATTCCCAGGCGGTCTCCCATCCAGGTACTAACTAGGCCTGACACTGCTTAACTTCCGAGATCAGACGAGATCGGGTGCATTCAGTGTGGTGTGGCCGTAGGCTCTAGGAATGCTAAGAATATTACTCTTATGCATTTGCATTTAGTAAGCTAAGCCATGCAGCCACTTGCAACATGATACCACGCTCATCGCTCGATCAGGCTCGATCAGGCGAGATATATAAGACTGGTGGGCCCATTCAGGACTCCTATGTCTGGTAGGATAACTTTAATTCATCCATCCTGTGTCTGTTGCAGGGAGGTGGAGAGAACAATCAACACAATAATGGTTTTCTTTCATGCCTCTTGAAGGACTCAATATTCTCTGTACTGCATTACATGTGAAAGTCGATTTATTACCCATGAACACACTACCTGTATGCTAATTCTATGTAAAAAGGTAGCTCCAGCCCTCATGATGTTGTCCAACATTTCCGCTATAAAACGGGATACAATTATTTTGGAAACATACCAAATTTGAAAAATAATTGAGAAGTTGCGCAATTACTAATCATGGAGCACAAAAAAGCCTACAGCACCTGGTATTCCCAGGCAGTCTCCCATCCAGGTACTAACTAGGCCTGACCCTGCTTAGCTTCTGAGATCGGGCACATTCAGTGTGGTGTGGCCGTAGGCTCTGGGCCTAGTGAGTTTTGTACTTTTAAGCATCTAGTCGGCTAGACCTTGCAGTTTTGAAAGGCAATTGAGAAATGGCTCACTTCCTGAACTTGGAGCACAAAAAAGCCTACAGCACCTGGTATTCCCAGGTGGTCTCCCATCCAGGTACTAACTAGGCCCGACACTGCTTAGCTTCCGAGATCAGACGAGATCGGGCGCAATCAGTGTGGTGTGGCCGTAGGCTCTGGGCCTAGTGAGTTTTGTACTTTTAAGCATCTAGTCAGCTAGACCTTGCACTTTTGAAAGGCAATTGAGAAATGGCTCACTTCCTGAACTTGGAGCACAAAAAAGCCTACAGCACCTGGTATTCCCAGGCGGTCTCCCATCCAGGTACTAACGAGGCCCGACACTGCTTAGCTTCCGAGAACAGACGAGATCGGGCGCATTCAGTGTGGTGTGGCCGTAGGCTCTGGTTCTTGTGAGTTTTGTACTTTTAAGCATCTAGTCGGCTAGACCTTGCAGTTTTGAAAGGCAATTGAGAAATGGCTCACTTCCTGAACTTGGAGTACAAAAAAGCCTACAGCACCTGGTATTCCCAGGCGGTCTTCCATCCAGGTACTAACTAGGCCCGACACTGCTTAGCTTCTGAGATCAGACGAGATCAGGCACATTCAGTGTGGTGTGGCCGTAGGCTCTGGGCCTAGTGAGTTTTGTACTTTTAAGCATCTAGTCGGCTAGACCTTGCAGTTTTAAAAGGCAATTGAGAAAGGGCTCACTTCCTGAACTTGGAGCACAAAAAAGCCTACAGCACCTGGTATTCCCAGGCGGTCTCCCATCCAGGTACTAACTAGGCCTGACACTGCTTAACTTCCGAGATCAGTCGAGATCGGGTGCATTCAGTGTGGTGTGGCCGTAGGCTCTAGGAATGCTAAGAATATTACTCTTATGCATTTGCATTTAGTAAGCTAAGCCATGCAGCCACTTGCAACATGATACCACGCTCATCGCTCGATCAGGCGAGATATATAAGACTGGTGGGCCCATTCAGGACTCCTATGTCTGGTAGGATAACTTTAATTCATCCATCCTGTGTCTGTTGCAGGGAGGTGGAGAGAACAATCAACACAATAATGGTTTTCTTTCATGCCTCTTGAACGACTCAATATTCTCTGTACTGCATTACATGTGAAAGTCGATTTATTACCCATGAACACACTACCTGTATGCTAATTCTATGTAAAAAGGTAGCTCCAGCCCTCATGATGTTGTCCAACATTTCCGCTATAAAACGGGATACAATTATTTTGGAAACATACCAAATTTGAAAAATAATTGAGAAGTTGCGCAATTACTAATCATGGAGCACAAAAAAGCCTACAGCACCTGGTATTCCCAGGCAGTCTCCCATCCAGGTACTAACTAGGCCTGACCCTGCTTAGCTTCCGAGATCGGGCGCATTCAGTGTGGTGTGGCCGAAGGCTCTGGGCCTAGTGAGTTTTGTACTTTTAAGCATCTAGTCGGCTAGACCTTGCAGTTTTGAAAGGCAATTGTGAAATGGCTCACTTCCTGAACTTGGAGCACAAAAAAGCCTACAGCACCTGGTATTCCCAGGCGGTCTCCCATCCAGGTACTAACGAGGCCCGACACTGCTTAGCTTCCGAGATCAGACGAGATCGGGCGCATTCAGTGTGGTGTGGCCGTAGGCTCTGGTTCTTGTGAGTTTTGTACTTTTAAGCATCTAGTCGGCTAGACCTTGCAGTTTTGAAAGGCAATTGAGAAATGGCTCACTTCCTGAACTTGGAGTACAAAAAAGCCTACAGCACCTGGTATTCCCAGGCGGTCTTCCATCCAGGTACTAACTAGGCCCGACACTGCTTAGCTTCTGAGATCAGACGAGATCAGGCACATTCAGTGTGGTGTGGCCGTAGGCTCTGGGCCTACTGAGTTTTGTACTTTTAAGCATCTAGTCGGCTAGACCTTGCAGTTTTAAAAGGCAATTGAGAAAGGGCTCACTTCCTGAACTTGGAGCACAAAAAAGCCTACAGCACCTGGTATTCCCAGGCGGTCTCCCATCCAGGTACTAACTAGGCCTGACACTGCTTAACTTCCGAGATCAGTCGAGATCGGGTGCATTCAGTGTGGTGTGGCCGTAGGCTCTAGGAATGCTAAGAATATTACTCTTATGCATTTGCATTTAGTAAGCTAAGCCATGCAGCCACTTGCAACATGATACCACGCTCATCGCTCGATCAGGCTCGATCAGGCGAGATATATAAGACTGGTGGGCCCATTCAGGACTCCTATGTCTGGTAGGATAACTTTAATTCATCCATCCTGTGTCTGTTGCAGGGAGGTGGAGAGAACAATCAACACAATAATGGTTTTCTTTCATGCCTCTTGAAGGACTCAATATTCTCTGTACTGCATTACATGTGAAAGTCGATTTATTACCCATGAACACACTACCTGTATGCTAATTCTATGTAAAAAGGTAGCTCCAGCCCTCATGATGTTGTCCAACATTTCCGCTATAAAACGGGATACAATTATTTTGGAAACATACCAAATTTGAAAAATAATTGAGAAGTTGCGCAATTACTAATCATGGAGCACAAAAAAAGCCTACAGCACCTGGTATTCCCAGGCAGTCTCCCATCCAGGTACTAACTAGGCCCGACCCTGCTTAGCTTCCGAGATCGGGGGCATTCAGTGTGGTGTGGCCGTAGGCTCTGGGCCTAGTGAGTTTGTACTTTTAAGCATCTAGTCGGCTAGACCTTGCAGTTTTGAAAGGCAATTGTGAAATGGCTCACTTCCTGAACTTGGAGCACAAAAAAGCCTACAGCACCTGGTATTCCCAGGTGGTCTCCTATCCAGGTACTAACTAGGCCCGACACTGCTTAGCTTCCGAGATCAGACGAGATCGGGCGCATTCAGTGTGGTGTGGCCGTAGACTCTGGGCTTAGTGAGTTTTGTACTTTTAAGCATCTAGTCGGCTAGACCTTGCAGTTTTGAAAGGCAATTGAGAAATGGCTCACTTCCTGAACTTGGAGCACAAAAAAGCCTACAGCACCTGGTATTCCCAGGTGGTCTCCCATCCAGGTACTAACTAGGCCCGACACTGCTTAGCTTCCGAGATCAGACGAGATCGGGCGCAATCAGTGTGGTGTGGCCGTAGGCTCTGGGCCTAGTGAGTTTTGTACTTTTAAGCATCTAGTCAGCTAGACCTTGCAGTTTTGAAAGGCAATTGAGAAATGGCTCACTTCCTGAACTTGGAGCACAAAAAAGCCTACAGCACCTGGTATTCCCAGGCGGTCTCCCATCCAGGTACTAACGAGGCCCGACACTGCTTAGCTTCCGAGATCAGACGAGATCGGGCGCATTCAGTGTGCTGTGGCCGTAGGCTCTGGTTCTTGTGAGTTTTGTACTTTTAAGCATCTAGTCGGCTAGACCTTGCAGTTTTGAAAGGCAATTGAGAAATGGCTCACTTCCTGAACTTGGAGTACAAAAAAGCCTACAGCACCTGGTATTCCCAGGCGGTCTTCCATCCAGGTACTAACTAGGCCCGACACTGCTTAGCTTCTGAGATCAGACGAGATCAGGCACATTCAGTGTGGTGTGGCCGTAGGCTCTGGGCCTAGTGAGTTTTGTACTTTTAAGCATCTAGTCGGCTAGACCTTGCAGTTTTAAAAGGCAATTGAGAAAGGGCTCACTTCCTGAACTTGGAGCACAAAAAAGCCTACAGCACCTGGTATTCCCAGGCGGTCTCCCATCCAGGTACTAACTAGGCCTGACACTGCTTAACTTCCGAGATCAGTCGAGATCGGGTGCATTCAGTGTGGTGTGGCCGTAGGCTCTAGGAATGCTAAGAATATTACTCTTATGCATTTGCATTTAGTAAGCTAAGCCATGCAGCCACTAGCAACATGATACCACGCTCATCGCTCGATCAGGCTCGATCAGGCGAGATATATAAGACTGGTGGGCCCATTCAGGACTCCTATGTCTGGTAGGATAACTTTAATTCATCCATCCTGTGTCTGTTGCAGGGAGGTGGAGAGAACAATCAACACAATAATGGTTTTCTTTCATGCCTCTTGAAGGACTCAATATTCTCTGTACTGCATTACATGTGAAAGTTGATTTATTACCCATGAACACACTACCTGTATGCTAATTCTATGTAAAAAGGTAGCTCCAGCCCTCATGATGTTGTCCAACATTTCCGCTATAAAACGGGATACAATTATTTTGGAAACATACCAAATTTGAAAAATAATTGAGAAGTTGCGCAATTACTAATCATGGAGCACAAAAAAAGCCTACAGCACCTGGTATTCCCAGGCAGTCTCCCATCCAGGTACTAACTAGGCCCGACCCTGCTTAGCTTCCGAGATCGGGCGCATTCAGTGTGGTGTGGCCGTAGGCTCTGGGCCTAGTGAGTTTGTACTTTTAAGCATCTAGTCGGCTAGACCTTGCAGTTTTGAAAGGCAATTGTGAAATGGCTCACTTCCTGAACTTGGAGCACAAAAAAGCCTACAGCACCTGGTATTCCCAGGTGGTCTCCCATCCAGGTACTAACTAGGCCCGACACTGCTTAGCTTCCGAGATCAGACGAGATCGGGCGCATTCAGTGTGGTGTGGCCGTAGGCTCTGGGCTTAGTGAGTTTTGTACTTTTAAGCATCTAGTCGGCTAGACCTTGCAGTTTTGAAAGGCAATTGAGAAATGGCTCACTTCCTGAACTTGGAGCACAAAAAAGCCTACAGCACCTGGTATTCCCAGGTGGTCTCCCATCCAGGTACTAACTAGGCCCGACACTGCTTAGCTTCCGAGATCAGACGAGATCGGGCGCAATCAGTGTGGTGAGGCCGTAGGCTCTGGGCCTAGTGAGTTTTGTACTTTTAAGCATCTAGTCAGCTAGACCTTGCAGTTTTGAAAGGCAATTGAGAAATGGCTCACTTCCTGAACTTGGAGCACAAAAAAGCCTACAGCACCTGGTATTCCCAGGCGGTCTCCCATCCAGGTACTAACGAGGCCCGACACTGCTTAGCTTCCGAGATCAGACGAGATCGGGCGCATTCAGTGTGCTGTGGCCGTAGGCTCTGGTTCTTGTGAGTTTTGTACTTTTAAGCATCTAGTCGGCTAGACCTTGCAGTTTTGAAAGGCAATTGAGAAATGGCTCACTTCCTGAACTTGGAGTACAAAAAAGCCTACAGCACCTGGTATTCCCAGGCGGTCTTCCATCCAGGTACTAACTAGGCCCGACACTGCTTAGCTTCTGAGATCAGACGAGATCAGGCACATTCAGTGTGGTGTGGCCGTAGGCTCTGGGCCTAGTGAGTTTTGTACTTTTAAGCATCTAGTCGGCTAGACCTTGCAGTTTTAAAAGGCAATTGAGAAAGGGCTCACTTCCTGAACTTGGAGCACAAAAAAGCCTACAGCACCTGGTATTCCCAGGCGGTCTCCCATCCAGGTACTAACTAGGCCTGACACTGCTTAACTTCCGAGATCAGTCGAGATCGGGTGCATTCAGTGTGGTGTGGCCGTAGGCTCTAGGAATGCTAAGAATATTACTCTTATGCATTTGCATTTAGTAAGCTAAGCCATGCAGCCACTTGCAACATGATACCACGCTCATCGCTCGATCAGGCTCGATCAGGCGAGATATATAAGACTGGTGGGCCCATTCAGGACTCCTATGTCTGGTAGGATAACTTTAATTCATCCATCCTGTGTCTGTTGCAGGGAGGTGGAGAGAACAATCAACACAATAATGGTTTTCTTTCATGCCTCTTGAAGGACTCAATATTCTCTGTACTGCATTACATGTGAAAGTCGATTTATTACCCATGAACACACTACCTGTATGCTAATTCTATGTAAAAAGGTAGCTCCAGCCCTCATGATGTTGTCCAACATTTCCGCTATAAAACGGGATACAATTATTTTGGAAACATACCAAATTTGAAAAATAATTGAGAAGTTGCGCAATTACTAATCATGGAGCACAAAAAAGCCTACAGCACCTGGTATTCCCAGGCAGTCTCCCATCCAGGTACTAACTAGGCCTGACCCTGCTTAGCTTCCGAGATCGGGCGCATTCAGTGTGGTGTGGCCGTAGGCTCTGGGCCTAGTGAGTTTTGTACTTTTAAGCATCTAGTCGGCTAGACCTTGCAGTTTTGAAAGGCAATTGTGAAATGGCTCACTTCCTGAACTTGGAGCACAAAAAAGCCTACAGCACCTGGTATTCCCAGGTGGTCTCCCATCCAGGTACTAACTAGGCCCGACACTGCTTAGCTTCCGAGATCAGACGAGATCGGGCGCAATCAGTGTGGTGTGGCCGTAGGCTCTGGGCCTAGTGAGTTTTGTACTTTTAAGCATCTAGTCAGCTAGACCTTGCAGTTTTGAAAGGCAATTGAGAAATGGCTCACTTCCTGAACTTGGAGCACAAAAAAGCCTACAGCACCTGGTATTCCCAGGCGGTCTCCCATCCAGGTACTAACGAGGCCCGACACTGCTTAGCTTCCGAGATCGGGCGCAATCAGTGTGGTGTGGCCGTAGGCTCTGGGCCTAGTGAGTTTTGTACTTTTAAGCATCTAGTCAGCTAGACCTTGCAATTTTGAAAGGCAATTGAGAAATGGCTCACTTCCTGAACTTGGAGCACAAAAAAGCCTACAGCACCTGGTATTCCCAGGCGGTCTCCCATCCAGGTACTAACGAGGCCCGACACTGCTTAGCTTCCGAGATCAGACGAGATCGGGCGCATTCAGTGTGGTGTGGCCGTAGGCTCTGGTTCTTGTGAGTTTTGTACTTTTAAGCATCTAGTCGGCTAGACCTTGCAGTTTTGAAAGGCAATTGAGAAATGGCTCACTTCCTGAACTTGGAGTACAAAAAAGCCTACAGCACCTGGTATTCCCAGGCGGTCTTCCATCCAGGTACTAACTAGGCCCGACACTGCTTAGCTTCTGAGATCAGACGAGATCAGGCACATTCAGTGTGGTGTGGCCGTAGGCTCTGGGCCTACTGAGTTTTGTACTTTTAAGCATCTAGTCGGCTAGACCTTGCAGTTTTAAAAGGCAATTGAGAAAGGGCTCACTTCCTGAACTTGGAGCACAAAAAAGCCTACAGCACCTGGTATTCCCAGGCGGTCTCCCATCCAGGTACTAACTAGGCCTGACACTGCTTAACTTCCGAGATCAGTCGAGATCGGGTGCATTCAGTGTGGTGTGGCCGTAGGCTCTAGGAATGCTAAGAATATTACTCTTATGCATTTGCATTTAGTAAGCTAAGCCATGCAGCCACTTGCAACATGATACCACGCTCAGCGCTCGATCAGGCTCGATCAGGCGAGATATATAAGACTGGTGGGCCCATTCAGGACTCCTATGTCTGGTAGGATAACTTTAATTCATCCATCCTGTGTCTGTTGCAGGGAGGTGGAGAGAACAATCAACACAATAATGGTTTTCTTTCATGCCTCTTGAAGGACTCAATATTCTCTGTACTGCATTACATGTGAAAGTTGATTTATTACCCATGAACACACTACCTGTATGCTAATTCTATGTAAAAAGGTAGCTCCAGCCCTCATGATGTTGTCCAACATTTCCGCTATAAAACGGGATACAATTATTTTGGAAACATACCAAATTTGAAAAATAATTGAGAAGTTGCGCAATTACTAATCATGGAGCACAAAAAAAGCCTACAGCACCTGGTATTCCCAGGCAGTCTCCCATCCAGGTACTAACTAGGCCCGACCCTGCTTAGCTTCCGAGATCGGGCGCATTCAGTGTGGTGTGGCCGTAGGCTCTGGGCCTAGTGAGTTTGTACTTTTAAGCATCTAGTCGGCTAGACCTTGCAGTTTTGAAAGGCAATTGTGAAATGGCTCACTTCCTGAACTTGGAGCACAAAAAAGCCTACAGCACCTGGTATTCCCAGGTGGTCTCCCATCCAGGTACTAACTAGGCCTGACACTGCTTAGCTTCCGAGATCAGACGAGATCGGGCGCAATCAGTGTGGTGTGGCCGTAGGCTCTGGGCCTAGTGAGTTTTGTACTTTTAAGCATCTAGTCAGCTAGACCTTGCAGTTTTGAAAGGCAATTGAGAAATGGCTCACTTCCTGAACTTGGAGCACAAAAAAGCCTACAGCACCTGGTATTCCCAGGCGGTCTCCCATCCAGGTACTAACGAGGCCCGACACTGCTTAGCTTCCGAGATCAGACGAGATCGGGCGCATTCAGTGTGCTGTGGCCGTAGGCTCTGGTTCTTGTGAGTTTTGTACTTTTAAGCATCTAGTCGGCTAGACCTTGCAGTTTTGAAAGGCAATTGAGAAATGGCTCACTTCCTGAACTTGGAGTACAAAAAAGCCTACAGCACCTGGTATTCCCAGGCGGTCTCCCATCCAGGTACTAACTAGGCCTGACACTGCTTAACTTCCGAGATCAGTCGAGATCGGGTGCATTCAGTGTGGTGTGGCCGTAGGCTCTAGGAATGCTAAGAATATTACTCTTATGCATTTGCATTTAGTAAGCTAAGCCATGCAGCCACTTGCAACATGATACCACGCTCATCGCTCGATCAGGCTCGATCAGGCGAGATATATAAGACTGGTGGGCCCATTGAGGACTCCTATGTCTGGTAGGATAACTTTAATTCATCCATCCTGTGTCTGTTGCAGGGAGGTGGAGAGAACAATCAACACAATAATGGTTTTCTTTCATGCCTCTTGAAGGACTCAATATTCTCTGTACTGCATTACATGTGAAAGTCGATTTATTACCCATGAACACACTACCTGTATGCTAATTCTATGTAAAAAGGTAGCTCCAGCCCTCATGATGTTGTCCAACATTTCCGCTATAAAACGGGATACAATTATTTTGGAAACATACCAAATTTGAAAAATAATTGAGAAGTTGCGCAATTACTAATCATGGAGCACAAAAAAAGCCTACAGCACCTGGTATTCCCAGGCAGTCTCCCATCCAGGTACTAACTAGGCCAGACCCTGCTTAGCTTCCGAGATCGGGCGCATTCAGTGTGGTGTGGCCGTAGGCTCTGGGCCTAGTGAGTTTGTACTTTTAAGCATCTAGTCGGCTAGACCTTGCAGTTTTGAAAGGCAATTGTGAAATGGCTCACTTCCTGAACTTGGAGCACAAAAAAGCCTACAGCACCTGGTATTCCCAGGTGGTCTCCCATCCAGGTACTAACTAGGCCCGACACTGCTTAGCTTCCGAGATCAGACGAGATCGGGCGCATTCAGTGTGGTGTGGCCGTAGGCTCTGGGCTTAGTGAGTTTTGTACTTTTAAGCATCTAGTCGGCTAGACCTTGCAGTTTTGAAAGGCAATTGAGAAATGGCTCACTTCCTGAACTTGGAGCACAAAAAAGCCTACAGCACCTGGTATTCCCAGGTGGTCTCCCATCCAGGTACTAACTAGGCCCGACACTGCTTAGCTTCCGAGATCAGACGAGATCGGGCGCAATCAGTGTGGTGTGGCCGTAGGCTCTGGGCCTAGTGAGTTTTGTACTTTTAAGCATCTAGTCAGCTAGACCTTGCAGTTTTGAAAGGCAATTGAGAAATGGCTCACTTCCTGAACTTGGAGCACAAAAAAGCCTACAGCACCTGGTATTCCCAGGCGGTCTCCCATCCAGGTACTAACGAGGCCCGACACTGCTTAGCTTCCGAGATCAGACGAGATCGGGCGCATTCAGTGTGCTGTGGCCGTAGGCTCTGGTTCTTGTGAGTTTTGTACTTTTAAGCATCTAGTCGGCTAGACCTTGCAGTTTTGAAAGGCAATTGAGAAATGGCTCACTTCCTGAACTTGGAGTACAAAAAAGCCTACAGCACCTGGTATTCCCAGGCGGTCTTCCATCCAGGTACTAACTAGGCCCGACACTGCTTAGCTTCTGAGATCAGACGAGATCAGGCACATTCAGTGTGGTGTGGCCGTAGGCTCTGGGCCTAGTGAGTTTTGTACTTTTAAGCATCTAGTCGGCTAGACCTTGCAGTTTTAAAAGGCAATTGAGAAAGGGCTCACTTCCTGAACTTGGAGCACAAAAAAGCCTACAGCACCTGGTATTCCCAGGCGGTCTCCCATCCAGGTACTAACTAGGCCTGACACTGCTTAACTTCCGAGATCAGTCGAGATCGGGTGCATTCAGTGTGGTGTGGCCGTAGGCTCTAGGAATGCTAAGAATATTACTCTTATGCATTTGCATTTAGTAAGCTAAGCCATGCAGCCACTTGCAACATGATACCACGCTCATCGCTCGATCAGGCTCGATCAGGCGAGATATATAAGACTGGTGGGCCCATTCAGGACTCCTATGTCTGGTAGGATAACTTTAATTCATCCATCCTGTGTCTGTTGCAGGGAGGTGGAGAGAACAATCAACACAATAATGGTTTTCTTTCATGCCTCTTGAAGGACTCAATATTCTCTGTACTGCATTACATGTGAAAGTCGATTTATTACCCATGAACACACTACCTGTATGCTAATTCTATGTAAAAAGGTAGCTCCAGCCCTCATGATGTTGTCCAACATTTCCGCTATAAAACGGGATACAATTATTTTGGAAACATACCAAATTTGAAAAATAATTGAGAAGTTGCGCAATTACTAATCATGGAGCACAAAAAAGCCTACAGCACCTGGTATTCCCAGGCAGTCTCCCATCCAGGTACTAACTAGGCCTGACCCTGCTTAGCTTCCGAGATCGGGCGCATTCAGTGTGGTGTGGCCGTAGGCTCTGGGCCTAGTGAGTTTTGTACTTTTAAGCATCTAGTCGGCTAGACCTTGCAGTTTTGAAAGGCAATTGTGAAATGGCTCACTTCCTGAACTTGGAGCACAAAAAAGCCTACAGCACCTGGTATTCCCAGGTGGTCTCCCATCCAGGTACTAACTAGGCCCGACACTGCTTAGCTTCCGAGATCAGACGAGATCGGGCGCAATCAGTGTGGTGTGGCCGTAGGCTCTGGGCCTAGTGAGTTTTGTACTTTTAAGCATCTAGTCAGCTAGACCTTGCAGTTTTGAAAGGCAATTGAGAAATGGCTCACTTCCTGAACTTGGAGCACAAAAAAGCCTACAGCACCTGGTATTCCCAGGCGGTCTCCCATCCAGGTACTAACGAGGCCCGACACTGCTTAGCTTCCGAGATCGGGCGCAATCAGTGTGGTGTGGCCGTAGGCTCTGGGCCTAGTGAGTTTTGTACTTTTAAGCATCTAGTCAGCTAGACCTTGCAATTTTGAAAGGCAATTGAGAAATGGCTCACTTCCTGAACTTGGAGCACAAAAAAGCCTACAGCACCTGGTATTCCCAGGCGGTCTCCCATCCAGGTACTAACGAGGCCCGACACTGCTTAGCTTCCGAGATCAGACGAGATCGGGCGCATTCAGTGTGGTGTGGCCGTAGGCTCTGGTTCTTGTGAGTTTTGTACTTTTAAGCATCTAGTCGGCTAGACCTTGCAGTTTTGAAAGGCAATTGAGAAATGGCTCACTTCCTGAACTTGGAGTACAAAAAAGCCTACAGCACCTGGTATTCCCAGGCGGTCTTCCATCCAGGTACTAACTAGGCCCGACACTGCTTAGCTTCTGAGATCAGACGAGATCAGGCACATTCAGTGTGGTGTGGCCGTAGGCTCTGGGCCTACTGAGTTTTGTACTTTTAAGCATCTAGTCGGCTAGACCTTGCAGTTTTAAAAGGCAATTGAGAAAGGGCTCACTTCCTGAACTTGGAGCACAAAAAAGCCTACAGCACCTGGTATTCCCAGGCGGTCTCCCATCCAGGTACTAACTAGGCCTGACACTGCTTAACTTCCGAGATCAGTCGAGATCGGGTGCATTCAGTGTGGTGTGGCCGTAGGCTCTAGGAATGCTAAGAATATTACTCTTATGCATTTGCATTTAGTAAGCTAAGCCATGCAGCCACTTGCAACATGATACCACGCTCAGCGCTCGATCAGGCTCGATCAGGCGAGATATATAAGACTGGTGGGCCCATTCAGGACTCCTATGTCTGGTAGGATAACTTTAATTCATCCATCCTGTGTCTGTTGCAGGGAGGTGGAGAGAACAATCAACACAATAATGGTTTTCTTTCATGCCTCTTGAAGGACTCAATATTCTCTGTACTGCATTACATGTGAAAGTTGATTTATTACCCATGAACACACTACCTGTATGCTAATTCTATGTAAAAAGGTAGCTCCAGCCCTCATGATGTTGTCCAACATTTCCGCTATAAAACGGGATACAATTATTTTGGAAACATACCAAATTTGAAAAATAATTGAGAAGTTGCGCAATTACTAATCATGGAGCACAAAAAAAGCCTACAGCACCTGGTATTCCCAGGCAGTCTCCCATCCAGGTACTAACTAGGCCCGACCCTGCTTAGCTTCCGAGATCGGGCGCATTCAGTGTGGTGTGGCCGTAGGCTCTGGGCCTAGTGAGTTTGTACTTTTAAGCATCTAGTCGGCTAGACCTTGCAGTTTTGAAAGGCAATTGTGAAATGGCTCACTTCCTGAACTTGGAGCACAAAAAAGCCTACAGCACCTGGTATTCCCAGGTGGTCTCCCATCCAGGTACTAACTAGGCCCGACACTGCTTAGCTTCCGAGATCAGACGAGATCGGGCGCAATCAGTGTGGTGTGGCCGTAGGCTCTGGGCCTAGTGAGTTTTGTACTTTTAAGCATCTAGTCAGCTAGACCTTGCAGTTTTGAAAGGCAATTGAGAAATGGCTCACTTCCTGAACTTGGAGCACAAAAAAGCCTACAGCACCTGGTATTCCCAGGCGGTCTCCCATCCAGGTACTAACGAGGCCCGACACTGCTTAGCTTCCGAGATCAGACGAGATCGGGCGCATTCAGTGTGCTGTGGCCGTAGGCTCTGGTTCTTGTGAGTTTTGTACTTTTAAGCATCTAGTCGGCTAGACCTTGCAGTTTTGAAAGGCAATTGAGAAATGGCTCACTTCCTGAACTTGGAGTACAAAAAAGCCTACAGCACCTGGTATTCCCAGGCGGTCTCCCATCCAGGTACTAACTAGGCCTGACACTGCTTAACTTCCGAGATCAGTCGAGATCGGGTGCATTCAGTGTGGTGTGGCCGTAGGCTCTAGGAATGCTAAGAATATTACTCTTATGCATTTGCATTTAGTAAGCTAAGCCATGCAGCCACTTGCAACATGATACCACGCTCATCGCTCGATCAGGCTCGATCAGGCGAGATATATAAGACTGGTGGGCCCATTCAGGACTCCTATGTCTGGTAGGATAACTTTAATTCATCCATCCTGTGTCTGTTGCAGGGAGGTGGAGAGAACAATCAACACAATAATGGTTTTCTTTCATGCCTCTTGAAGGACTCAATATTCTCTGTACTGCATTACATGTGAAAGTCGATTTATTACCCATGAACACACTACCTGTATGCTAATTCTATGTAAAAAGGTAGCTCCAGCCCTCATGATGTTGTCCAACATTTCCGCTATAAAACGGGATACAATTATTTTGGAAACATACCAAATTTGAAAAATAATTGAGAAGTTGCGCAATTACTAATCATGGAGCACAAAAAAAGCCTACAGCACCTGGTATTCCCAGGCAGTCTCCCATCCAGGTACTAACTAGGCCAGACCCTGCTTAGCTTCCGAGATCGGGCGCATTCAGTGTGGTGTGGCCGTAGGCTCTGGGCCTAGTGAGTTTGTACTTTTAAGCATCTAGTCGGCTAGACCTTGCAGTTTTGAAAGGCAATTGTGAAATGGCTCACTTCCTGAACTTGGAGCACAAAAAAGCCTACAGCACCTGGTATTCCCAGGTGGTCTCCCATCCAGGTACTAACTAGGCCCGACACTGCTTAGCTTCCGA
>NC_090927.1:845236669-845244169 GCF_040938575.1 Ambystoma mexicanum
GGAGCACAAAAAAGCCTACAGCACCTGGTATTCCCAGGCGGTCTCCCATCCAGGTACTAACTAGGCCTGACACTGCTTAACTTCCGAGATCAGTCGAGATCGGGTGCATTCAGTGTGGTGTGGCCGTAGGCTCTAGGAATGCTAAGAATATTACTCTTATGCATTTGCATTTAGTAAGCTAAGCCATGCAGCCACTTGCAACATGATACCACGCTCATCGCTCGATCAGCGCTCGATCAGGCTCGATCAGGCGAGATATATAAGACTGGTGGGCCCATTCAGGACTCCTATATCTGGTAGGATAACTTTAATTCATCCATCCTGTGTCTGTTGCAGGGAGGTGGAGAGAACAATCAACACAATAATGGTTTTCTTTCATGCCTCTTGAAGGACTCAATATTCTCTGTACTGCATTACATGTGAAAGTTGATTTATTACCCATGAACACACTACCTGTATGCTAATTCTATGTAAAAAGGTAGCTCCAGCCCTCATGATGTTGTCCAACATTTCCGCTATAAAACGGGATACAATTATTTTGGAAACATAC
This sequence comes from Ambystoma mexicanum, assembly GCF_040938575.1. Classification (NCBI taxonomy): domain Eukaryota; kingdom Metazoa; phylum Chordata; class Amphibia; order Caudata; family Ambystomatidae; genus Ambystoma; species Ambystoma mexicanum. The sequence goes on from NC_090927.1 coordinate 845,237,220, forward strand.
CAAATTTGAAAAATAATTGAGAAGTTGCGCAATTACTAATCATGGAGCACAAAAAAAGCCTACAGCACCTGGTATTCCCAGGCAGTCTCCCATCCAGGTACTAACTAGGCCAGACCCTGCTTAGCTTCCGAGATCGGGCGCATTCAGTGTGGTGTGGCCGTAGGCTCTGGGCCTAGTGAGTTTGTACTTTTAAGCATCTAGTCGGCTAGACCTTGCAGTTTTGAAAGGCAATTGTGAAATGGCTCACTTCCTGAACTTGGAGCACAAAAAAGCCTACAGCACCTGGTATTCCCAGGTGGTCTCCCATCCAGGTACTAACTAGGCCCGACACTGCTTAGCTTCCGAGATCAGACGAGATCGGGCGCATTCAGTGTGGTGTGGCCGTAGGCTCTGGGCTTAGTGAGTTTTGTACTTTTAAGCATCTAGTCGGCTAGACCTTGCAGTTTTGAAAGGCAATTGAGAAATGGCTCACTTCCTGAACTTGGAGCACAAAAAAGCCTACAGCACCTGGTATTCCCAGGTGGTCTCCCATCCAGGTACTAACTAGGCCCGACACTGCTTAGCTTCCGAGATCAGACGAGATCGGGCGCAATCAGTGTGGTGTGGCCGTAGGCTCTGGGCCTAGTGAGTTTTGTACTTTTAAGCATCTAGTCAGCTAGACCTTGCAGTTTTGAAAGGCAATTGAGAAATGGCTCACTTCCTGAACTTGGAGCACAAAAAAGCCTACAGCACCTGGTATTCCCAGGCGGTCTCCCATCCAGGTACTAACGAGGCCCGACACTGCTTAGCTTCCGAGATCAGACGAGATCGGGCGCATTCAGTGTGCTGTGGCCGTAGGCTCTGGTTCTTGTGAGTTTTGTACTTTTAAGCATCTAGTCGGCTAGACCTTGCAGTTTTGAAAGGCAATTGAGAAATGGCTCACTTCCTGAACTTGGAGTACAAAAAAGCCTACAGCACCTGGTATTCCCAGGCGGTCTTCCATCCAGGTACTAACTAGGCCCGACACTGCTTAGCTTCTGAGATCAGACGAGATCAGGCACATTCAGTGTGGTGTGGCCGTAGGCTCTGGGCCTAGTGAGTTTTGTACTTTTAAGCATCTAGTCGGCTAGACCTTGCAGTTTTAAAAGGCAATTGAGAAAGGGCTCACTTCCTGAACTTGGAGCACAAAAAAGCCTACAGCACCTGGTATTCCCAGGCGGTCTCCCATCCAGGTACTAACTAGGCCTGACACTGCTTAACTTCCGAGATCAGTCGAGATCGGGTGCATTCAGTGTGGTGTGGCCGTAGGCTCTAGGAATGCTAAGAATATTACTCTTATGCATTTGCATTTAGTAAGCTAAGCCATGCAGCCACTTGCAACATGATACCACGCTCATCGCTCGATCAGGCTCGATCAGGCGAGATATATAAGACTGGTGGGCCCATTCAGGACTCCTATGTCTGGTAGGATAACTTTAATTCATCCATCCTGTGTCTGTTGCAGGGAGGTGGAGAGAACAATCAACACAATAATGGTTTTCTTTCATGCCTCTTGAAGGACTCAATATTCTCTGTACTGCATTACATGTGAAAGTCGATTTATTACCCATGAACACACTACCTGTATGCTAATTCTATGTAAAAAGGTAGCTCCAGCCCTCATGATGTTGTCCAACATTTCCGCTATAAAACGGGATACAATTATTTTGGAAACATACCAAATTTGAAAAATAATTGAGAAGTTGCGCAATTACTAATCATGGAGCACAAAAAAGCCTACAGCACCTGGTATTCCCAGGCAGTCTCCCATCCAGGTACTAACTAGGCCTGACCCTGCTTAGCTTCCGAGATCGGGCGCATTCAGTGTGGTGTGGCCGTAGGCTCTGGGCCTAGTGAGTTTTGTACTTTTAAGCATCTAGTCGGCTAGACCTTGCAGTTTTGAAAGGCAATTGTGAAATGGCTCACTTCCTGAACTTGGAGCACAAAAAAGCCTACAGCACCTGGTATTCCCAGGTGGTCTCCCATCCAGGTACTAACTAGGCCCGACACTGCTTAGCTTCCGAGATCAGACGAGATCGGGCGCAATCAGTGTGGTGTGGCCGTAGGCTCTGGGCCTAGTGAGTTTTGTACTTTTAAGCATCTAGTCAGCTAGACCTTGCAGTTTTGAAAGGCAATTGAGAAATGGCTCACTTCCTGAACTTGGAGCACAAAAAAGCCTACAGCACCTGGTATTCCCAGGCGGTCTCCCATCCAGGTACTAACGAGGCCCGACACTGCTTAGCTTCCGAGATCGGGCGCAATCAGTGTGGTGTGGCTGTAGGCTCTGGGCCTAGTGAGTTTTGTACTTTTAAGCATCTAGTCAGCTAGACCTTGCAATTTTGAAAGGCAATTGAGAAATGGCTCACTTCCTGAACTTGGAGCACAAAAAAGCCTACAGCACCTGGTATTCCCAGGCGGTCTCCCATCCAGGTACTAACGAGGCCCGACACTGCTTAGCTTCCGAGATCAGACGAGATCGGGCGCATTCAGTGTGGTGTGGCCGTAGGCTCTGGTTCTTGTGAGTTTTGTACTTTTAAGCATCTAGTCGGCTAGACCTTGCAGTTTTGAAAGGCAATTGAGAAATGGCTCACTTCCTGAACTTGGAGTACAAAAAAGCCTACAGCACCTGGTATTCCCAGGCGGTCTTCCATCCAGGTACTAACTAGGCCCGACACTGCTTAGCTTCTGAGATCAGACGAGATCAGGCACATTCAGTGTGGTGTGGCCGTAGGCTCTGGGCCTACTGAGTTTTGTACTTTTAAGCATCTAGTCGGCTAGACCTTGCAGTTTTAAAAGGCAATTGAGAAAGGGCTCACTTCCTGAACTTGGAGCACAAAAAAGCCTACAGCACCTGGTATTCCCAGGCGGTCTCCCATCCAGGTACTAACTAGGCCTGACACTGCTTAACTTCCGAGATCAGTCGAGATCGGGTGCATTCAGTGTGGTGTGGCCGTAGGCTCTAGGAATGCTAAGAATATTACTCTTATGCATTTGCATTTAGTAAGCTAAGCCATGCAGCCACTTGCAACATGATACCACGCTCATCGCTCGATCAGCGCTCGATCAGGCTCGATCAGGCGAGATATATAAGACTGGTGGGCCCATTCAGGACTCCTATGTCTGGTAGGATAACTTTAATTCATCCATCCTGTGTCTGTTGCAGGGAGGTGGAGAGAACAATCAACACAATAATGGTTTTCTTTCATGCCTCTTGAAGGACTCAATATTCTCTGTACTGCATTACATGTGAAAGTTGATTTATTACCCATGAACACACTACCTGTATGCTAATTCTATGTAAAAAGGTAGCTCCAGCCCTCATGATGTTGTCCAACATTTCCGCTATAAAACGGGATACAATTATTTTGGAAACATACCAAATTTGAAAAATAATTGAGAAGTTGCGCAATTACTAATCATGGAGCACAAAAAAAGCCTACAGCACCTGGTATTCCCAGGCAGTCTCCCATCCAGGTACTAACTAGGCCCGACCCTGCTTAGCTTCCGAGATCGGGCGCATTCAGTGTGGTGTGGCCGTAGGCTCTGGGCCTAGTGAGTTTGTACTTTTAAGCATCTAGTCGGCTAGACCTTGCAGTTTTGAAAGGCAATTGTGAAATGGCTCACTTCCTGAACTTGGAGCACAAAAAAGCCTACAGCACCTGGTATTCCCAGGTGGTCTCCCATCCAGGTACTAACTAGGCCCGACACTGCTTAGCTTCCGAGATCAGACGAGATCGGGCGCAATCAGTGTGGTGTGGCCGTAGGCTCTGGGCCTAGTGAGTTTTGTACTTTTAAGCATCTAGTCAGCTAGACCTTGCACTTTTGAAAGGCAATTGAGAAATGGCTCACTTCCTGAACTTGGAGCACAAAAAAGCCTACAGCACCTGGTATTCCCAGGCGGTCTCCCATCCAGGTACTAACGAGGCCCGACACTGCTTAGCTTCCGAGAACAGACGAGATCGGGCGCATTCAGTGTGGTGTGGCCGTAGGCTCTGGTTCTTGTGAGTTTTGTACTTTTAAGCATCTAGTCGGCTAGACCTTGCAGTTTTGAAAGGCAATTGAGAAATGGCTCACTTCCTGAACTTGGAGTACAAAAAAGCCTACAGCACCTGGTATTCCCAGGCGGTCTTCCATCCAGGTACTAACTAGGCCCGACACTGCTTAGCTTCTGAGATCAGACGAGATCAGGCACATTCAGTGTGGTGTGGCCGTAGGCTCTGGGCCTAGTGAGTTTTGTACTTTTAAGCATCTAGTCGGCTAGACCTTGCAGTTTTAAAAGGCAATTGAGAAAGGGCTCACTTCCTGAACTTGGAGCACAAAAAAGCCTACAGCACCTGGTATTCCCAGGCGGTCTCCCATCCAGGTACTAACTAGGCCTGACACTGCTTAACTTCCGAGATCAGTCGAGATCGGGTGCATTCAGTGTGGTGTGGCCGTAGGCTCTAGGAATGCTAAGAATATTACTCTTATGCATTTGCATTTAGTAAGCTAAGCCATGCAGCCACTTGCAACATGATACCACGCTCATCGCTCGATCAGGCGAGATATATAAGACTGGTGGGCCCATTCAGGACTCCTATGTCTGGTAGGATAACTTTAATTCATCCATCCTGTGTCTGTTGCAGGGAGGTGGAGAGAACAATCAACACAATAATGGTTTTCTTTCATGCCTCTTGAACGACTCAATATTCTCTGTACTGCATTACATGTGAAAGTCGATTTATTACCCATGAACACACTACCTGTATGCTAATTCTATGTAAAAAGGTAGCTCCAGCCCTCATGATGTTGTCCAACATTTCCGCTATAAAACGGGATACAATTATTTTGGAAACATACCAAATTTGAAAAATAATTGAGAAGTTGCGCAATTACTAATCATGGAGCACAAAAAAGCCTACAGCACCTGGTATTCCCAGGCAGTCTCCCATCCAGGTACTAACTAGGCCTGACCCTGCTTAGCTTCCGAGATCGGGCGCATTCAGTGTGGTGTGGCCGAAGGCTCTGGGCCTAGTGAGTTTTGTACTTTTAAGCATCTAGTCGGCTAGACCTTGCAGTTTTGAAAGGCAATTGTGAAATGGCTCACTTCCTGAACTTGGAGCACAAAAAAGCCTACAGCACCTGGTATTCCCAGGCGGTCTCCCATCCAGGTACTAACGAGGCCCGACACTGCTTAGCTTCCGAGATCAGACGAGATCGGGCGCATTCAGTGTGGTGTGGCCGTAGGCTCTGGTTCTTGTGAGTTTTGTACTTTTAAGCATCTAGTCGGCTAGACCTTGCAGTTTTGAAAGGCAATTGAGAAATGGCTCACTTCCTGAACTTGGAGTACAAAAAAGCCTACAGCACCTGGTATTCCCAGGCGGTCTTCCATCCAGGTACTAACTAGGCCCGACACTGCTTAGCTTCTGAGATCAGACGAGATCAGGCACATTCAGTGTGGTGTGGCCGTAGGCTCTGGGCCTACTGAGTTTTGTACTTTTAAGCATCTAGTCGGCTAGACCTTGCAGTTTTAAAAGGCAATTGAGAAAGGGCTCACTTCCTGAACTTGGAGCACAAAAAAGCCTACAGCACCTGGTATTCCCAGGCGGTCTCCCATCCAGGTACTAACTAGGCCTGACACTGCTTAACTTCCGAGATCAGTCGAGATCGGGTGCATTCAGTGTGGTGTGGCCGTAGGCTCTAGGAATGCTAAGAATATTACTCTTATGCATTTGCATTTAGTAAGCTAAGCCATGCAGCCACTTGCAACATGATACCACGCTCATCGCTCGATCAGGCTCGATCAGGCGAGATATATAAGACTGGTGGGCCCATTCAGGACTCCTATGTCTGGTAGGATAACTTTAATTCATCCATCCTGTGTCTGTTGCAGGGAGGTGGAGAGAACAATCAACACAATAATGGTTTTCTTTCATGCCTCTTGAAGGACTCAATATTCTCTGTACTGCATTACATGTGAAAGTCGATTTATTACCCATGAACACACTACCTGTATGCTAATTCTATGTAAAAAGGTAGCTCCAGCCCTCATGATGTTGTCCAACATTTCCGCTATAAAACGGGATACAATTATTTTGGAAACATACCAAATTTGAAAAATAATTGAGAAGTTGCGCAATTACTAATCATGGAGCACAAAAAAAGCCTACAGCACCTGGTATTCCCAGGCAGTCTCCCATCCAGGTACTAACTAGGCCCGACCCTGCTTAGCTTCCGAGATCGGGGGCATTCAGTGTGGTGTGGCCGTAGGCTCTGGGCCTAGTGAGTTTGTACTTTTAAGCATCTAGTCGGCTAGACCTTGCAGTTTTGAAAGGCAATTGTGAAATGGCTCACTTCCTGAACTTGGAGCACAAAAAAGCCTACAGCACCTGGTATTCCCAGGTGGTCTCCTATCCAGGTACTAACTAGGCCCGACACTGCTTAGCTTCCGAGATCAGACGAGATCGGGCGCATTCAGTGTGGTGTGGCCGTAGACTCTGGGCTTAGTGAGTTTTGTACTTTTAAGCATCTAGTCGGCTAGACCTTGCAGTTTTGAAAGGCAATTGAGAAATGGCTCACTTCCTGAACTTGGAGCACAAAAAAGCCTACAGCACCTGGTATTCCCAGGTGGTCTCCCATCCAGGTACTAACTAGGCCCGACACTGCTTAGCTTCCGAGATCAGACGAGATCGGGCGCAATCAGTGTGGTGTGGCCGTAGGCTCTGGGCCTAGTGAGTTTTGTACTTTTAAGCATCTAGTCAGCTAGACCTTGCAGTTTTGAAAGGCAATTGAGAAATGGCTCACTTCCTGAACTTGGAGCACAAAAAAGCCTACAGCACCTGGTATTCCCAGGCGGTCTCCCATCCAGGTACTAACGAGGCCCGACACTGCTTAGCTTCCGAGATCAGACGAGATCGGGCGCATTCAGTGTGCTGTGGCCGTAGGCTCTGGTT
>NC_090927.1:845249169-845269169 GCF_040938575.1 Ambystoma mexicanum
TAACTAGGCCTGACACTGCTTAACTTCCGAGATCAGTCGAGATCGGGTGCATTCAGTGTGGTGTGGCCGTAGGCTCTAGGAATGCTAAGAATATTACTCTTATGCATTTGCATTTAGTAAGCTAAGCCATGCAGCCACTTGCAACATGATACCACGCTCATCGCTCGATCAGGCTCGATCAGGCGAGATATATAAGACTGGTGGGCCCATTCAGGACTCCTATGTCTGGTAGGATAACTTTAATTCATCCATCCTGTGTCTGTTGCAGGGAGGTGGAGAGAACAATCAACACAATAATGGTTTTCTTTCATGCCTCTTGAAGGACTCAATATTCTCTGTACTGCATTACATGTGAAAGTCGATTTATTACCCATGAACACACTACCTGTATGCTAATTCTATGTAAAAAGGTAGCTCCAGCCCTCATGATGTTGTCCAACATTTCCGCTATAAAACGGGATACAATTATTTTGGAAACATACCAAATTTGAAAAATAATTGAGAAGTTGCGCAATTACTAATCATGGAGCACAAAAAAAGCCTACAGCACCTGGTATTCCCAGGCAGTCTCCCATCCAGGTACTAACTAGGCCAGACCCTGCTTAGCTTCCGAGATCGGGCGCATTCAGTGTGGTGTGGCCGTAGGCTCTGGGCCTAGTGAGTTTGTACTTTTAAGCATCTAGTCGGCTAGACCTTGCAGTTTTGAAAGGCAATTGTGAAATGGCTCACTTCCTGAACTTGGAGCACAAAAAAGCCTACAGCACCTGGTATTCCCAGGTGGTCTCCCATCCAGGTACTAACTAGGCCCGACACTGCTTAGCTTCCGAGATCAGACGAGATCGGGCGCATTCAGTGTGGTGTGGCCGTAGGCTCTGGGCTTAGTGAGTTTTGTACTTTTAAGCATCTAGTCGGCTAGACCTTGCAGTTTTGAAAGGCAATTGAGAAATGGCTCACTTCCTGAACTTGGAGCACAAAAAAGCCTACAGCACCTGGTATTCCCAGGTGGTCTCCCATCCAGGTACTAACTAGGCCCGACACTGCTTAGCTTCCGAGATCAGACGAGATCGGGCGCAATCAGTGTGGTGTGGCCGTAGGCTCTGGGCCTAGTGAGTTTTGTACTTTTAAGCATCTAGTCAGCTAGACCTTGCAGTTTTGAAAGGCAATTGAGAAATGGCTCACTTCCTGAACTTGGAGCACAAAAAAGCCTACAGCACCTGGTATTCCCAGGCGGTCTCCCATCCAGGTACTAACGAGGCCCGACACTGCTTAGCTTCCGAGATCAGACGAGATCGGGCGCATTCAGTGTGCTGTGGCCGTAGGCTCTGGTTCTTGTGAGTTTTGTACTTTTAAGCATCTAGTCGGCTAGACCTTGCAGTTTTGAAAGGCAATTGAGAAATGGCTCACTTCCTGAACTTGGAGTACAAAAAAGCCTACAGCACCTGGTATTCCCAGGCGGTCTTCCATCCAGGTACTAACTAGGCCCGACACTGCTTAGCTTCTGAGATCAGACGAGATCAGGCACATTCAGTGTGGTGTGGCCGTAGGCTCTGGGCCTAGTGAGTTTTGTACTTTTAAGCATCTAGTCGGCTAGACCTTGCAGTTTTAAAAGGCAATTGAGAAAGGGCTCACTTCCTGAACTTGGAGCACAAAAAAGCCTACAGCACCTGGTATTCCCAGGCGGTCTCCCATCCAGGTACTAACTAGGCCTGACACTGCTTAACTTCCGAGATCAGTCGAGATCGGGTGCATTCAGTGTGGTGTGGCCGTAGGCTCTAGGAATGCTAAGAATATTACTCTTATGCATTTGCATTTAGTAAGCTAAGCCATGCAGCCACTTGCAACATGATACCACGCTCATCGCTCGATCAGGCTCGATCAGGCGAGATATATAAGACTGGTGGGCCCATTCAGGACTCCTATGTCTGGTAGGATAACTTTAATTCATCCATCCTGTGTCTGTTGCAGGGAGGTGGAGAGAACAATCAACACAATAATGGTTTTCTTTCATGCCTCTTGAAGGACTCAATATTCTCTGTACTGCATTACATGTGAAAGTCGATTTATTACCCATGAACACACTACCTGTATGCTAATTCTATGTAAAAAGGTAGCTCCAGCCCTCATGATGTTGTCCAACATTTCCGCTATAAAACGGGATACAATTATTTTGGAAACATACCAAATTTGAAAAATAATTGAGAAGTTGCGCAATTACTAATCATGGAGCACAAAAAAGCCTACAGCACCTGGTATTCCCAGGCAGTCTCCCATCCAGGTACTAACTAGGCCTGACCCTGCTTAGCTTCCGAGATCGGGCGCATTCAGTGTGGTGTGGCCGTAGGCTCTGGGCCTAGTGAGTTTTGTACTTTTAAGCATCTAGTCGGCTAGACCTTGCAGTTTTGAAAGGCAATTGTGAAATGGCTCACTTCCTGAACTTGGAGCACAAAAAAGCCTACAGCACCTGGTATTCCCAGGTGGTCTCCCATCCAGGTACTAACTAGGCCCGACACTGCTTAGCTTCCGAGATCAGACGAGATCGGGCGCAATCAGTGTGGTGTGGCCGTAGGCTCTGGGCCTAGTGAGTTTTGTACTTTTAAGCATCTAGTCAGCTAGACCTTGCAGTTTTGAAAGGCAATTGAGAAATGGCTCACTTCCTGAACTTGGAGCACAAAAAAGCCTACAGCACCTGGTATTCCCAGGCGGTCTCCCATCCAGGTACTAACGAGGCCCGACACTGCTTAGCTTCCGAGATCGGGCGCAATCAGTGTGGTGTGGCCGTAGGCTCTGGGCCTAGTGAGTTTTGTACTTTTAAGCATCTAGTCAGCTAGACCTTGCAATTTTGAAAGGCAATTGAGAAATGGCTCACTTCCTGAACTTGGAGCACAAAAAAGCCTACAGCACCTGGTATTCCCAGGCGGTCTCCCATCCAGGTACTAACGAGGCCCGACACTGCTTAGCTTCCGAGATCAGACGAGATCGGGCGCATTCAGTGTGGTGTGGCCGTAGGCTCTGGTTCTTGTGAGTTTTGTACTTTTAAGCATCTAGTCGGCTAGACCTTGCAGTTTTGAAAGGCAATTGAGAAATGGCTCACTTCCTGAACTTGGAGTACAAAAAAGCCTACAGCACCTGGTATTCCCAGGCGGTCTTCCATCCAGGTACTAACTAGGCCCGACACTGCTTAGCTTCTGAGATCAGACGAGATCAGGCACATTCAGTGTGGTGTGGCCGTAGGCTCTGGGCCTACTGAGTTTTGTACTTTTAAGCATCTAGTCGGCTAGACCTTGCAGTTTTAAAAGGCAATTGAGAAAGGGCTCACTTCCTGAACTTGGAGCACAAAAAAGCCTACAGCACCTGGTATTCCCAGGCGGTCTCCCATCCAGGTACTAACTAGGCCTGACACTGCTTAACTTCCGAGATCAGTCGAGATCGGGTGCATTCAGTGTGGTGTGGCCGTAGGCTCTAGGAATGCTAAGAATATTACTCTTATGCATTTGCATTTAGTAAGCTAAGCCATGCAGCCACTTGCAACATGATACCACGCTCATCGCTCGATCAGCGCTCGATCAGGCTCGATCAGGCGAGATATATAAGACTGGTGGGCCCATTCAGGACTCCTATGTCTGGTAGGATAACTTTAATTCATCCATCCTGTGTCTGTTGCAGGGAGGTGGAGAGAACAATCAACACAATAATGGTTTTCTTTCATGCCTCTTGAAGGACTCAATATTCTCTGTACTGCATTACATGTGAAAGTTGATTTATTACCCATGAACACACTACCTGTATGCTAATTCTATGTAAAAAGGTAGCTCCAGCCCTCATGATGTTGTCCAACATTTCCGCTATAAAACGGGATACAATTATTTTGGAAACATACCAAATTTGAAAAATAATTGAGAAGTTGCGCAATTACTAATCATGGAGCACAAAAAAAGCCTACAGCACCTGGTATTCCCAGGCAGTCTCCCATCCAGGTACTAACTAGGCCCGACCCTGCTTAGCTTCCGAGATCGGGCGCATTCAGTGTGGTGTGGCCGTAGGCTCTGGGCCTAGTGAGTTTGTACTTTTAAGCATCTAGTCGGCTAGACCTTGCAGTTTTGAAAGGCAATTGTGAAATGGCTCACTTCCTGAACTTGGAGCACAAAAAAGCCTACAGCACCTGGTATTCCCAGGTGGTCTCCCATCCAGGTACTAACTAGGCCCGACACTGCTTAGCTTCCGAGATCAGACGAGATCGGGCGCAATCAGTGTGGTGTGGCCGTAGGCTCTGGGCCTAGTGAGTTTTGTACTTTTAAGCATCTAGTCAGCTAGACCTTGCACTTTTGAAAGGCAATTGAGAAATGGCTCACTTCCTGAACTTGGAGCACAAAAAAGCCTACAGCACCTGGTATTCCCAGGCGGTCTCCCATCCAGGTACTAACGAGGCCCGACACTGCTTAGCTTCCGAGAACAGACGAGATCGGGCGCATTCAGTGTGGTGTGGCCGTAGGCTCTGGTTCTTGTGAGTTTTGTACTTTTAAGCATCTAGTCGGCTAGACCTTGCAGTTTTGAAAGGCAATTGAGAAATGGCTCACTTCCTGAACTTGGAGTACAAAAAAGCCTACAGCACCTGGTATTCCCAGGCGGTCTTCCATCCAGGTACTAACTAGGCCCGACACTGCTTAGCTTCTGAGATCAGACGAGATCAGGCACATTCAGTGTGGTGTGGCCGTAGGCTCTGGGCCTAGTGAGTTTTGTACTTTTAAGCATCTAGTCGGCTAGACCTTGCAGTTTTAAAAGGCAATTGAGAAAGGGCTCACTTCCTGAACTTGGAGCACAAAAAAGCCTACAGCACCTGGTATTCCCAGGCGGTCTCCCATCCAGGTACTAACTAGGCCTGACACTGCTTAACTTCCGAGATCAGTCGAGATCGGGTGCATTCAGTGTGGTGTGGCCGTAGGCTCTAGGAATGCTAAGAATATTACTCTTATGCATTTGCATTTAGTAAGCTAAGCCATGCAGCCACTTGCAACATGATACCACGCTCATCGCTCGATCAGGCTCGATCAGGCGAGATATATAAGACTGGTGGGCCCATTCAGGACTCCTATGTCTGGTAGGATAACTTTAATTCATCCATCCTGTGTCTGTTGCAGGGAGGTGGAGAGAACAATCAACACAATAATGGTTTTCTTTCATGCCTCTTGAAGGACTCAATATTCTCTGTACTGCATTACATGTGAAAGTCGATTTATTACCCATGAACACACTACCTGTATGCTAATTCTATGTAAAAAGGTAGCTCCAGCCCTCATGATGTTGTCCAACATTTCCGCTATAAAACGGGATACAATTATTTTGGAAACATACCAAATTTGAAAAATAATTGAGAAGTTGCGCAATTACTAATCATGGAGCACAAAAAAGCCTACAGCACCTGGTATTCCCAGGCAGTCTCCCATCCAGGTACTAACTAGGCCTGACCCTGCTTAGCTTCCGAGATCGGGCGCATTCAGTGTGGTGTGGCCGTAGGCTCTGGGCCTAGTGAGTTTTGTACTTTTAAGCATCTAGTCGGCTAGACCTTGCAGTTTTGAAAGGCAATTGTGAAATGGCTCACTTCCTGAACTTGGAGCACAAAAAAGCCTACAGCACCTGGTATTCCCAGGTGGTCTCCCATCCAGGTACTAACTAGGCCCGACACTGCTTAGCTTCCGAGATCAGACGAGATCGGGCGCAATCAGTGTGGTGTGGCCGTAGGCTCTGGGCCTAGTGAGTTTTGTACTTTTAAGCATCTAGTCAGCTAGACCTTGCAGTTTTGAAAGGCAATTGAGAAATGGCTCACTTCCTGAACTTGGAGCACAAAAAAGCCTACAGCACCTGGTATTCCCAGGCGGTCTCCCATCCAGGTACTAACGAGGCCCGACACTGCTTAGCTTCCGAGATCGGGCGCAATCAGTGTGGTGTGGCCGTAGGCTCTGGGCCTAGTGAGTTTTGTACTTTTAAGCATCTAGTCAGCTAGACCTTGCAATTTTGAAAGGCAATTGAGAAATGGCTCACTTCCTGAACTTGGAGCACAAAAAAGCCTACAGCACCTGGTATTCCCAGGCGGTCTCCCATCCAGGTACTAACGAGGCCCGACACTGCTTAGCTTCCGAGATCAGACGAGATCGGGCGCATTCAGTGTGGTGTGGCCGTAGGCTCTGGTTCTTGTGAGTTTTGTACTTTTAAGCATCTAGTCGGCTAGACCTTGCAGTTTTGAAAGGCAATTGAGAAATGGCTCACTTCCTGAACTTGGAGTACAAAAAAGCCTACAGCACCTGGTATTCCCAGGCGGTCTTCCATCCAGGTACTAACTAGGCCCGACACTGCTTAGCTTCTGAGATCAGACGAGATCAGGCACATTCAGTGTGGTGTGGCCGTAGGCTCTGGGCCTACTGAGTTTTGTACTTTTAAGCATCTAGTCGGCTAGACCTTGCAGTTTTAAAAGGCAATTGAGAAAGGGCTCACTTCCTGAACTTGGAGCACAAAAAAGCCTACAGCACCTGGTATTCCCAGGCGGTCTCCCATCCAGGTACTAACTAGGCCTGACACTGCTTAACTTCCGAGATCAGTCGAGATCGGGTGCATTCAGTGTGGTGTGGCCGTAGGCTCTAGGAATGCTAAGAATATTACTCTTATGCATTTGCATTTAGTAAGCTAAGCCATGCAGCCACTTGCAACATGATACCACGCTCATCGCTCGATCAGCGCTCGATCAGGCTCGATCAGGCGAGATATATAAGACTGGTGGGCCCATTCAGGACTCCTATGTCTGGTAGGATAACTTTAATTCATCCATCCTGTGTCTGTTGCAGGGAGGTGGAGAGAACAATCAACACAATAATGGTTTTCTTTCATGCCTCTTGAAGGACTCAATATTCTCTGTACTGCATTACATGTGAAAGTTGATTTATTACCCATGAACACACTACCTGTATGCTAATTCTATGTAAAAAGGTAGCTCCAGCCCTCATGATGTTGTCCAACATTTCCGCTATAAAACGGGATACAATTATTTTGGAAACATACCAAATTTGAAAAATAATTGAGAAGTTGCGCAATTACTAATCATGGAGCACAAAAAAAGCCTACAGCACCTGGTATTCCCAGGCAGTCTCCCATCCAGGTACTAACTAGGCCCGACCCTGCTTAGCTTCCGAGATCGGGCGCATTCAGTGTGGTGTGGCCGTAGGCTCTGGGCCTAGTGAGTTTGTACTTTTAAGCATCTAGTCGGCTAGACCTTGCAGTTTTGAAAGGCAATTGTGAAATGGCTCACTTCCTGAACTTGGAGCACAAAAAAGCCTACAGCACCTGGTATTCCCAGGTGGTCTCCCATCCAGGTACTAACTAGGCCCGACACTGCTTAGCTTCCGAGATCAGACGAGATCGGGCGCAATCAGTGTGGTGTGGCCGTAGGCTCTGGGCCTAGTGAGTTTTGTACTTTTAAGCATCTAGTCAGCTAGACCTTGCACTTTTGAAAGGCAATTGAGAAATGGCTCACTTCCTGAACTTGGAGCACAAAAAAGCCTACAGCACCTGGTATTCCCAGGCGGTCTCCCATCCAGGTACTAACGAGGCCCGACACTGCTTAGCTTCCGAGAACAGACGAGATCGGGCGCATTCAGTGTGGTGTGGCCGTAGGCTCTGGTTCTTGTGAGTTTTGTACTTTTAAGCATCTAGTCGGCTAGACCTTGCAGTTTTGAAAGGCAATTGAGAAATGGCTCACTTCCTGAACTTGGAGTACAAAAAAGCCTACAGCACCTGGTATTCCCAGGCGGTCTTCCATCCAGGTACTAACTAGGCCCGACACTGCTTAGCTTCTGAGATCAGACGAGATCAGGCACATTCAGTGTGGTGTGGCCGTAGGCTCTGGGCCTAGTGAGTTTTGTACTTTTAAGCATCTAGTCGGCTAGACCTTGCAGTTTTAAAAGGCAATTGAGAAAGGGCTCACTTCCTGAACTTGGAGCACAAAAAAGCCTACAGCACCTGGTATTCCCAGGCGGTCTCCCATCCAGGTACTAACTAGGCCTGACACTGCTTAACTTCCGAGATCAGTCGAGATCGGGTGCATTCAGTGTGGTGTGGCCGTAGGCTCTAGGAATGCTAAGAATATTACTCTTATGCATTTGCATTTAGTAAGCTAAGCCATGCAGCCACTTGCAACATGATACCACGCTCATCGCTCGATCAGGCGAGATATATAAGACTGGTGGGCCCATTCAGGACTCCTATGTCTGGTAGGATAACTTTAATTCATCCATCCTGTGTCTGTTGCAGGGAGGTGGAGAGAACAATCAACACAATAATGGTTTTCTTTCATGCCTCTTGAACGACTCAATATTCTCTGTACTGCATTACATGTGAAAGTCGATTTATTACCCATGAACACACTACCTGTATGCTAATTCTATGTAAAAAGGTAGCTCCAGCCCTCATGATGTTGTCCAACATTTCCGCTATAAAACGGGATACAATTATTTTGGAAACATACCAAATTTGAAAAATAATTGAGAAGTTGCGCAATTACTAATCATGGAGCACAAAAAAGCCTACAGCACCTGGTATTCCCAGGCAGTCTCCCATCCAGGTACTAACTAGGCCTGACCCTGCTTAGCTTCCGAGATCGGGCGCATTCAGTGTGGTGTGGCCGAAGGCTCTGGGCCTAGTGAGTTTTGTACTTTTAAGCATCTAGTCGGCTAGACCTTGCAGTTTTGAAAGGCAATTGTGAAATGGCTCACTTCCTGAACTTGGAGCACAAAAAAGCCTACAGCACCTGGTATTCCCAGGCGGTCTCCCATCCAGGTACTAACGAGGCCCGACACTGCTTAGCTTCCGAGATCAGACGAGATCGGGCGCATTCAGTGTGGTGTGGCCGTAGGCTCTGGTTCTTGTGAGTTTTGTACTTTTAAGCATCTAGTCGGCTAGACCTTGCAGTTTTGAAAGGCAATTGAGAAATGGCTCACTTCCTGAACTTGGAGTACAAAAAAGCCTACAGCACCTGGTATTCCCAGGCGGTCTTCCATCCAGGTACTAACTAGGCCCGACACTGCTTAGCTTCTGAGATCAGACGAGATCAGGCACATTCAGTGTGGTGTGGCCGTAGGCTCTGGGCCTACTGAGTTTTGTACTTTTAAGCATCTAGTCGGCTAGACCTTGCAGTTTTAAAAGGCAATTGAGAAAGGGCTCACTTCCTGAACTTGGAGCACAAAAAAGCCTACAGCACCTGGTATTCCCAGGCGGTCTCCCATCCAGGTACTAACTAGGCCTGACACTGCTTAACTTCCGAGATCAGTCGAGATCGGGTGCATTCAGTGTGGTGTGGCCGTAGGCTCTAGGAATGCTAAGAATATTACTCTTATGCATTTGCATTTAGTAAGCTAAGCCATGCAGCCACTTGCAACATGATACCACGCTCATCGCTCGATCAGGCTCGATCAGGCGAGATATATAAGACTGGTGGGCCCATTCAGGACTCCTATGTCTGGTAGGATAACTTTAATTCATCCATCCTGTGTCTGTTGCAGGGAGGTGGAGAGAACAATCAACACAATAATGGTTTTCTTTCATGCCTCTTGAAGGACTCAATATTCTCTGTACTGCATTACATGTGAAAGTCGATTTATTACCCATGAACACACTACCTGTATGCTAATTCTATGTAAAAAGGTAGCTCCAGCCCTCATGATGTTGTCCAACATTTCCGCTATAAAACGGGATACAATTATTTTGGAAACATACCAAATTTGAAAAATAATTGAGAAGTTGCGCAATTACTAATCATGGAGCACAAAAAAAGCCTACAGCACCTGGTATTCCCAGGCAGTCTCCCATCCAGGTACTAACTAGGCCCGACCCTGCTTAGCTTCCGAGATCGGGGGCATTCAGTGTGGTGTGGCCGTAGGCTCTGGGCCTAGTGAGTTTGTACTTTTAAGCATCTAGTCGGCTAGACCTTGCAGTTTTGAAAGGCAATTGTGAAATGGCTCACTTCCTGAACTTGGAGCACAAAAAAGCCTACAGCACCTGGTATTCCCAGGTGGTCTCCTATCCAGGTACTAACTAGGCCCGACACTGCTTAGCTTCCGAGATCAGACGAGATCGGGCGCATTCAGTGTGGTGTGGCCGTAGACTCTGGGCTTAGTGAGTTTTGTACTTTTAAGCATCTAGTCGGCTAGACCTTGCAGTTTTGAAAGGCAATTGAGAAATGGCTCACTTCCTGAACTTGGAGCACAAAAAAGCCTACAGCACCTGGTATTCCCAGGTGGTCTCCCATCCAGGTACTAACTAGGCCCGACACTGCTTAGCTTCCGAGATCAGACGAGATCGGGCGCAATCAGTGTGGTGTGGCCGTAGGCTCTGGGCCTAGTGAGTTTTGTACTTTTAAGCATCTAGTCAGCTAGACCTTGCAGTTTTGAAAGGCAATTGAGAAATGGCTCACTTCCTGAACTTGGAGCACAAAAAAGCCTACAGCACCTGGTATTCCCAGGCGGTCTCCCATCCAGGTACTAACGAGGCCCGACACTGCTTAGCTTCCGAGATCAGACGAGATCGGGCGCATTCAGTGTGCTGTGGCCGTAGGCTCTGGTTCTTGTGAGTTTTGTACTTTTAAGCATCTAGTCGGCTAGACCTTGCAGTTTTGAAAGGCAATTGAGAAATGGCTCACTTCCTGAACTTGGAGTACAAAAAAGCCTACAGCACCTGGTATTCCCAGGCGGTCTTCCATCCAGGTACTAACTAGGCCCGACACTGCTTAGCTTCTGAGATCAGACGAGATCAGGCACATTCAGTGTGGTGTGGCCGTAGGCTCTGGGCCTAGTGAGTTTTGTACTTTTAAGCATCTAGTCGGCTAGACCTTGCAGTTTTAAAAGGCAATTGAGAAAGGGCTCACTTCCTGAACTTGGAGCACAAAAAAGCCTACAGCACCTGGTATTCCCAGGCGGTCTCCCATCCAGGTACTAACTAGGCCTGACACTGCTTAACTTCCGAGATCAGTCGAGATCGGGTGCATTCAGTGTGGTGTGGCCGTAGGCTCTAGGAATGCTAAGAATATTACTCTTATGCATTTGCATTTAGTAAGCTAAGCCATGCAGCCACTAGCAACATGATACCACGCTCATCGCTCGATCAGGCTCGATCAGGCGAGATATATAAGACTGGTGGGCCCATTCAGGACTCCTATGTCTGGTAGGATAACTTTAATTCATCCATCCTGTGTCTGTTGCAGGGAGGTGGAGAGAACAATCAACACAATAATGGTTTTCTTTCATGCCTCTTGAAGGACTCAATATTCTCTGTACTGCATTACATGTGAAAGTTGATTTATTACCCATGAACACACTACCTGTATGCTAATTCTATGTAAAAAGGTAGCTCCAGCCCTCATGATGTTGTCCAACATTTCCGCTATAAAACGGGATACAATTATTTTGGAAACATACCAAATTTGAAAAATAATTGAGAAGTTGCGCAATTACTAATCATGGAGCACAAAAAAAGCCTACAGCACCTGGTATTCCCAGGCAGTCTCCCATCCAGGTACTAACTAGGCCCGACCCTGCTTAGCTTCCGAGATCGGGCGCATTCAGTGTGGTGTGGCCGTAGGCTCTGGGCCTAGTGAGTTTGTACTTTTAAGCATCTAGTCGGCTAGACCTTGCAGTTTTGAAAGGCAATTGTGAAATGGCTCACTTCCTGAACTTGGAGCACAAAAAAGCCTACAGCACCTGGTATTCCCAGGTGGTCTCCCATCCAGGTACTAACTAGGCCCGACACTGCTTAGCTTCCGAGATCAGACGAGATCGGGCGCATTCAGTGTGGTGTGGCCGTAGGCTCTGGGCTTAGTGAGTTTTGTACTTTTAAGCATCTAGTCGGCTAGACCTTGCAGTTTTGAAAGGCAATTGAGAAATGGCTCACTTCCTGAACTTGGAGCACAAAAAAGCCTACAGCACCTGGTATTCCCAGGTGGTCTCCCATCCAGGTACTAACTAGGCCCGACACTGCTTAGCTTCCGAGATCAGACGAGATCGGGCGCAATCAGTGTGGTGAGGCCGTAGGCTCTGGGCCTAGTGAGTTTTGTACTTTTAAGCATCTAGTCAGCTAGACCTTGCAGTTTTGAAAGGCAATTGAGAAATGGCTCACTTCCTGAACTTGGAGCACAAAAAAGCCTACAGCACCTGGTATTCCCAGGCGGTCTCCCATCCAGGTACTAACGAGGCCCGACACTGCTTAGCTTCCGAGATCAGACGAGATCGGGCGCATTCAGTGTGCTGTGGCCGTAGGCTCTGGTTCTTGTGAGTTTTGTACTTTTAAGCATCTAGTCGGCTAGACCTTGCAGTTTTGAAAGGCAATTGAGAAATGGCTCACTTCCTGAACTTGGAGTACAAAAAAGCCTACAGCACCTGGTATTCCCAGGCGGTCTTCCATCCAGGTACTAACTAGGCCCGACACTGCTTAGCTTCTGAGATCAGACGAGATCAGGCACATTCAGTGTGGTGTGGCCGTAGGCTCTGGGCCTAGTGAGTTTTGTACTTTTAAGCATCTAGTCGGCTAGACCTTGCAGTTTTAAAAGGCAATTGAGAAAGGGCTCACTTCCTGAACTTGGAGCACAAAAAAGCCTACAGCACCTGGTATTCCCAGGCGGTCTCCCATCCAGGTACTAACTAGGCCTGACACTGCTTAACTTCCGAGATCAGTCGAGATCGGGTGCATTCAGTGTGGTGTGGCCGTAGGCTCTAGGAATGCTAAGAATATTACTCTTATGCATTTGCATTTAGTAAGCTAAGCCATGCAGCCACTTGCAACATGATACCACGCTCATCGCTCGATCAGGCTCGATCAGGCGAGATATATAAGACTGGTGGGCCCATTCAGGACTCCTATGTCTGGTAGGATAACTTTAATTCATCCATCCTGTGTCTGTTGCAGGGAGGTGGAGAGAACAATCAACACAATAATGGTTTTCTTTCATGCCTCTTGAAGGACTCAATATTCTCTGTACTGCATTACATGTGAAAGTCGATTTATTACCCATGAACACACTACCTGTATGCTAATTCTATGTAAAAAGGTAGCTCCAGCCCTCATGATGTTGTCCAACATTTCCGCTATAAAACGGGATACAATTATTTTGGAAACATACCAAATTTGAAAAATAATTGAGAAGTTGCGCAATTACTAATCATGGAGCACAAAAAAGCCTACAGCACCTGGTATTCCCAGGCAGTCTCCCATCCAGGTACTAACTAGGCCTGACCCTGCTTAGCTTCCGAGATCGGGCGCATTCAGTGTGGTGTGGCCGTAGGCTCTGGGCCTAGTGAGTTTTGTACTTTTAAGCATCTAGTCGGCTAGACCTTGCAGTTTTGAAAGGCAATTGTGAAATGGCTCACTTCCTGAACTTGGAGCACAAAAAAGCCTACAGCACCTGGTATTCCCAGGTGGTCTCCCATCCAGGTACTAACTAGGCCCGACACTGCTTAGCTTCCGAGATCAGACGAGATCGGGCGCAATCAGTGTGGTGTGGCCGTAGGCTCTGGGCCTAGTGAGTTTTGTACTTTTAAGCATCTAGTCAGCTAGACCTTGCAGTTTTGAAAGGCAATTGAGAAATGGCTCACTTCCTGAACTTGGAGCACAAAAAAGCCTACAGCACCTGGTATTCCCAGGCGGTCTCCCATCCAGGTACTAACGAGGCCCGACACTGCTTAGCTTCCGAGATCGGGCGCAATCAGTGTGGTGTGGCCGTAGGCTCTGGGCCTAGTGAGTTTTGTACTTTTAAGCATCTAGTCAGCTAGACCTTGCAATTTTGAAAGGCAATTGAGAAATGGCTCACTTCCTGAACTTGGAGCACAAAAAAGCCTACAGCACCTGGTATTCCCAGGCGGTCTCCCATCCAGGTACTAACGAGGCCCGACACTGCTTAGCTTCCGAGATCAGACGAGATCGGGCGCATTCAGTGTGGTGTGGCCGTAGGCTCTGGTTCTTGTGAGTTTTGTACTTTTAAGCATCTAGTCGGCTAGACCTTGCAGTTTTGAAAGGCAATTGAGAAATGGCTCACTTCCTGAACTTGGAGTACAAAAAAGCCTACAGCACCTGGTATTCCCAGGCGGTCTTCCATCCAGGTACTAACTAGGCCCGACACTGCTTAGCTTCTGAGATCAGACGAGATCAGGCACATTCAGTGTGGTGTGGCCGTAGGCTCTGGGCCTACTGAGTTTTGTACTTTTAAGCATCTAGTCGGCTAGACCTTGCAGTTTTAAAAGGCAATTGAGAAAGGGCTCACTTCCTGAACTTGGAGCACAAAAAAGCCTACAGCACCTGGTATTCCCAGGCGGTCTCCCATCCAGGTACTAACTAGGCCTGACACTGCTTAACTTCCGAGATCAGTCGAGATCGGGTGCATTCAGTGTGGTGTGGCCGTAGGCTCTAGGAATGCTAAGAATATTACTCTTATGCATTTGCATTTAGTAAGCTAAGCCATGCAGCCACTTGCAACATGATACCACGCTCAGCGCTCGATCAGGCTCGATCAGGCGAGATATATAAGACTGGTGGGCCCATTCAGGACTCCTATGTCTGGTAGGATAACTTTAATTCATCCATCCTGTGTCTGTTGCAGGGAGGTGGAGAGAACAATCAACACAATAATGGTTTTCTTTCATGCCTCTTGAAGGACTCAATATTCTCTGTACTGCATTACATGTGAAAGTTGATTTATTACCCATGAACACACTACCTGTATGCTAATTCTATGTAAAAAGGTAGCTCCAGCCCTCATGATGTTGTCCAACATTTCCGCTATAAAACGGGATACAATTATTTTGGAAACATACCAAATTTAAAAAATAATTGAGAAGTTGCGCAATTACTAATCATGGAGCACAAAAAAAGCCTACAGCACCTGGTATTCCCAGGCAGTCTCCCATCCAGGTACTAACTAGGCCCGACCCTGCTTAGCTTCCGAGATCGGGCGCATTCAGTGTGGTGTGGCCGTAGGCTCTGGGCCTAGTGAGTTTGTACTTTTAAGCATCTAGTCGGCTAGACCTTGCAGTTTTGAAAGGCAATTGTGAAATGGCTCACTTCCTGAACTTGGAGCACAAAAAAGCCTACAGCACCTGGTATTCCCAGGTGGTCTCCCATCCAGGTACTAACTAGGCCCGACACTGCTTAGCTTCCGAGATCAGACGAGATCGGGCGCAATCAGTGTGGTGTGGCCGTAGGCTCTGGGCCTAGTGAGTTTTGTACTTTTAAGCATCTAGTCAGCTAGACCTTGCAGTTTTGAAAGGCAATTGAGAAATGGCTCACTTCCTGAACTTGGAGCACAAAAAAGCCTACAGCACCTGGTATTCCCAGGCGGTCTCCCATCCAGGTACTAACGAGGCCCGACACTGCTTAGCTTCCGAGATCAGACGAGATCGGGCGCATTCAGTGTGCTGTGGCCGTAGGCTCTGGTTCTTGTGAGTTTTGTACTTTTAAGCATCTAGTCGGCTAGACCTTGCAGTTTTGAAAGGCAATTGAGAAATGGCTCACTTCCTGAACTTGGAGTACAAAAAAGCCTACAGCACCTGGTATTCCCAGGCGGTCTCCCATCCAGGTACTAACTAGGCCTGACACTGCTTAACTTCCGAGATCAGTCGAGATCGGGTGCATTCAGTGTGGTGTGGCCGTAGGCTCTAGGAATGCTAAGAATATTACTCTTATGCATTTGCATTTAGTAAGCTAAGCCATGCAGCCACTTGCAACATGATACCACGCTCATCGCTCGATCAGGCTCGATCAGGCGAGATATATAAGACTGGTGGGCCCATTCAGGACTCCTATGTCTGGTAGGATAACTTTAATTCATCCATCCTGTGTCTGTTGCAGGGAGGTGGAGAGAACAATCAACACAATAATGGTTTTCTTTCATGCCTCTTGAAGGACTCAATATTCTCTGTACTGCATTACATGTGAAAGTCGATTTATTACCCATGAACACACTACCTGTATGCTAATTCTATGTAAAAAGGTAGCTCCAGCCCTCATGATGTTGTCCAACATTTCCGCTATAAAACGGGATACAATTATTTTGGAAACATACCAAATTTGAAAAATAATTGAGAAGTTGCGCAATTACTAATCATGGAGCACAAAAAAAGCCTACAGCACCTGGTATTCCCAGGCAGTCTCCCATCCAGGTACTAACTAGGCCAGACCCTGCTTAGCTTCCGAGATCGGGCGCATTCAGTGTGGTGTGGCCGTAGGCTCTGGGCCTAGTGAGTTTGTACTTTTAAGCATCTAGTCGGCTAGACCTTGCAGTTTTGAAAGGCAATTGTGAAATGGCTCACTTCCTGAACTTGGAGCACAAAAAAGCCTACAGCACCTGGTATTCCCAGGTGGTCTCCCATCCAGGTACTAACTAGGCCCGACACTGCTTAGCTTCCGAGATCAGACGAGATCGGGCGCATTCAGTGTGGTGTGGCCGTAGGCTCTGGGCTTAGTGAGTTTTGTACTTTTAAGCATCTAGTCGGCTAGACCTTGCAGTTTTGAAAGGCAATTGAGAAATGGCTCACTTCCTGAACTTGGAGCACAAAAAAGCCTACAGCACCTGGTATTCCCAGGTGGTCTCCCATCCAGGTACTAACTAGGCCCGACACTGCTTAGCTTCCGAGATCAGACGAGATCGGGCGCAATCAGTGTGGTGTGGCCGTAGGCTCTGGGCCTAGTGAGTTTTGTACTTTTAAGCATCTAGTCAGCTAGACCTTGCAGTTTTGAAAGGCAATTGAGAAATGGCTCACTTCCTGAACTTGGAGCACAAAAAAGCCTACAGCACCTGGTATTCCCAGGCGGTCTCCCATCCAGGTACTAACGAGGCCCGACACTGCTTAGCTTCCGAGATCAGACGAGATCGGGCGCATTCAGTGTGCTGTGGCCGTAGGCTCTGGTTCTTGTGAGTTTTGTACTTTTAAGCATCTAGTCGGCTAGACCTTGCAGTTTTGAAAGGCAATTGAGAAATGGCTCACTTCCTGAACTTGGAGTACAAAAAAGCCTACAGCACCTGGTATTCCCAGGCGGTCTTCCATCCAGGTACTAACTAGGCCCGACACTGCTTAGCTTCTGAGATCAGACGAGATCAGGCACATTCAGTGTGGTGTGGCCGTAGGCTCTGGGCCTAGTGAGTTTTGTACTTTTAAGCATCTAGTCGGCTAGACCTTGCAGTTTTAAAAGGCAATTGAGAAAGGGCTCACTTCCTGAACTTGGAGCACAAAAAAGCCTACAGCACCTGGTATTCCCAGGCGGTCTCCCATCCAGGTACTAACTAGGCCTGACACTGCTTAACTTCCGAGATCAGTCGAGATCGGGTGCATTCAGTGTGGTGTGGCCGTAGGCTCTAGGAATGCTAAGAATATTACTCTTATGCATTTGCATTTAGTAAGCTAAGCCATGCAGCCACTTGCAACATGATACCACGCTCATCGCTCGATCAGGCTCGATCAGGCGAGATATATAAGACTGGTGGGCCCATTCAGGACTCCTATGTCTGGTAGGATAACTTTAATTCATCCATCCTGTGTCTGTTGCAGGGAGGTGGAGAGAACAATCAACACAATAATGGTTTTCTTTCATGCCTCTTGAAGGACTCAATATTCTCTGTACTGCATTACATGTGAAAGTCGATTTATTACCCATGAACACACTACCTGTATGCTAATTCTATGTAAAAAGGTAGCTCCAGCCCTCATGATGTTGTCCAACATTTCCGCTATAAAACGGGATACAATTATTTTGGAAACATACCAAATTTGAAAAATAATTGAGAAGTTGCGCAATTACTAATCATGGAGCACAAAAAAGCCTACAGCACCTGGTATTCCCAGGCAGTCTCCCATCCAGGTACTAACTAGGCCTGACCCTGCTTAGCTTCCGAGATCGGGCGCATTCAGTGTGGTGTGGCCGTAGGCTCTGGGCCTAGTGAGTTTTGTACTTTTAAGCATCTAGTCGGCTAGACCTTGCAGTTTTGAAAGGCAATTGTGAAATGGCTCACTTCCTGAACTTGGAGCACAAAAAAGCCTACAGCACCTGGTATTCCCAGGTGGTCTCCCATCCAGGTACTAACTAGGCCCGACACTGCTTAGCTTCCGAGATCAGACGAGATCGGGCGCAATCAGTGTGGTGTGGCCGTAGGCTCTGGGCCTAGTGAGTTTTGTACTTTTAAGCATCTAGTCAGCTAGACCTTGCAGTTTTGAAAGGCAATTGAGAAATGGCTCACTTCCTGAACTTGGAGCACAAAAAAGCCTACAGCACCTGGTATTCCCAGGCGGTCTCCCATCCAGGTACTAACGAGGCCCGACACTGCTTAGCTTCCGAGATCGGGCGCAATCAGTGTGGTGTGGCCGTAGGCTCTGGGCCTAGTGAGTTTTGTACTTTTAAGCATCTAGTCAGCTAGACCTTGCAATTTTGAAAGGCAATTGAGAAATGGCTCACTTCCTGAACTTGGAGCACAAAAAAGCCTACAGCACCTGGTATTCCCAGGCGGTCTCCCATCCAGGTACTAACGAGGCCCGACACTGCTTAGCTTCCGAGATCAGACGAGATCGGGCGCATTCAGTGTGGTGTGGCCGTAGGCTCTGGTTCTTGTGAGTTTTGTACTTTTAAGCATCTAGTCGGCTAGACCTTGCAGTTTTGAAAGGCAATTGAGAAATGGCTCACTTCCTGAACTTGGAGTACAAAAAAGCCTACAGCACCTGGTATTCCCAGGCGGTCTTCCATCCAGGTACTAACTAGGCCCGACACTGCTTAGCTTCTGAGATCAGACGAGATCAGGCACATTCAGTGTGGTGTGGCCGTAGGCTCTGGGCCTACTGAGTTTTGTACTTTTAAGCATCTAGTCGGCTAGACCTTGCAGTTTTAAAAGGCAATTGAGAAAGGGCTCACTTCCTGAACTTGGAGCACAAAAAAGCCTACAGCACCTGGTATTCCCAGGCGGTCTCCCATCCAGGTACTAACTAGGCCTGACACTGCTTAACTTCCGAGATCAGTCGAGATCGGGTGCATTCAGTGTGGTGTGGCCGTAGGCTCTAGGAATGCTAAGAATATTACTCTTATGCATTTGCATTTAGTAAGCTAAGCCATGCAGCCACTTGCAACATGATACCACGCTCATCGCTCGATCAGCGCTCGATCAGGCTCGATCAGGCGAGATATATAAGACTGGTGGGCCCATTCAGGACTCCTATGTCTGGTAGGATAACTTTAATTCATCCATCCTGTGTCTGTTGCAGGGAGGTGGAGAGAACAATCAACACAATAATGGTTTTCTTTCATGCCTCTTGAAGGACTCAATATTCTCTGTACTGCATTACATGTGAAAGTTGATTTATTACCCATGAACACACTACCTGTATGCTAATTCTATGTAAAAAGGTAGCTCCAGCCCTCATGATGTTGTCCAACATTTCCGCTATAAAACGGGATACAATTATTTTGGAAACATACCAAATTTGAAAAATAATTGAGAAGTTGCGCAATTACTAATCATGGAGCACAAAAAAAGCCTACAGCACCTGGTATTCCCAGGCAGTCTCCCATCCAGGTACTAACTAGGCCCGACCCTGCTTAGCTTCCGAGATCGGGCGCATTCAGTGTGGTGTGGCCGTAGGCTCTGGGCCTAGTGAGTTTGTACTTTTAAGCATCTAGTCGGCTAGACCTTGCAGTTTTGAAAGGCAATTGTGAAATGGCTCACTTCCTGAACTTGGAGCACAAAAAAGCCTACAGCACCTGGTATTCCCAGGTGGTCTCCCATCCAGGTACTAACTAGGCCCGACACTGCTTAGCTTCCGAGATCAGACGAGATCGGGCGCAATCAGTGTGGTGTGGCCGTAGGCTCTGGGCCTAGTGAGTTTTGTACTTTTAAGCATCTAGTCAGCTAGACCTTGCAGTTTTGAAAGGCAATTGAGAAATGGCTCACTTCCTGAACTTGGAGCACAAAAAAGCCTACAGCACCTGGTATTCCCAGG
>NC_090927.1:845276669-845294169 GCF_040938575.1 Ambystoma mexicanum
CGCATTCAGTGTGGTGTGGCCGTAGGCTCTGGTTCTTGTGAGTTTTGTACTTTTAAGCATCTAGTCGGCTAGACCTTGCAGTTTTGAAAGGCAATTGAGAAATGGCTCACTTCCTGAACTTGGAGTACAAAAAAGCCTACAGCACCTGGTATTCCCAGGCGGTCTTCCATCCAGGTACTAACTAGGCCCGACACTGCTTAGCTTCTGAGATCAGACGAGATCAGGCACATTCAGTGTGGTGTGGCCGTAGGCTCTGGGCCTACTGAGTTTTGTACTTTTAAGCATCTAGTCGGCTAGACCTTGCAGTTTTAAAAGGCAATTGAGAAAGGGCTCACTTCCTGAACTTGGAGCACAAAAAAGCCTACAGCACCTGGTATTCCCAGGCGGTCTCCCATCCAGGTACTAACTAGGCCTGACACTGCTTAACTTCCGAGATCAGTCGAGATCGGGTGCATTCAGTGTGGTGTGGCCGTAGGCTCTAGGAATGCTAAGAATATTACTCTTATGCATTTGCATTTAGTAAGCTAAGCCATGCAGCCACTTGCAACATGATACCACGCTCATCGCTCGATCAGCGCTCGATCAGGCTCGATCAGGCGAGATATATAAGACTGGTGGGCCCATTCAGGACTCCTATGTCTGGTAGGATAACTTTAATTCATCCATCCTGTGTCTGTTGCAGGGAGGTGGAGAGAACAATCAACACAATAATGGTTTTCTTTCATGCCTCTTGAAGGACTCAATATTCTCTGTACTGCATTACATGTGAAAGTTGATTTATTACCCATGAACACACTACCTGTATGCTAATTCTATGTAAAAAGGTAGCTCCAGCCCTCATGATGTTGTCCAACATTTCCGCTATAAAACGGGATACAATTATTTTGGAAACATACCAAATTTGAAAAATAATTGAGAAGTTGCGCAATTACTAATCATGGAGCACAAAAAAAGCCTACAGCACCTGGTATTCCCAGGCAGTCTCCCATCCAGGTACTAACTAGGCCCGACCCTGCTTAGCTTCCGAGATCGGGCGCATTCAGTGTGGTGTGGCCGTAGGCTCTGGGCCTAGTGAGTTTGTACTTTTAAGCATCTAGTCGGCTAGACCTTGCAGTTTTGAAAGGCAATTGTGAAATGGCTCACTTCCTGAACTTGGAGCACAAAAAAGCCTACAGCACCTGGTATTCCCAGGTGGTTTCCCATCCAGGTACTAACTAGGCCCGACACTGCTTAGCTTCCGAGATCAGACGAGATCGGGCGCAATCAGTGTGGTGTGGCCGTAGGCTCTGGGCCTAGTGAGTTTTGTACTTTTAAGCATCTAGTCAGCTAGACCTTGCAGTTTTGAAAGGCAATTGAGAAATGGCTCACTTCCTGAACTTGGAGCACAAAAAAGCCTACAGCACCTGGTATTCCCAGGCGGTCTCCCATCCAGGTACTAACGAGGCCCGACACTGCTTAGCTTCCGAGATCGGGCGCAATCAGTGTGGTGTGGCCGTAGGCTCTGGGCCTAGTGAGTTTTGTACTTTTAAGCATCTAGTCAGCTAGACCTTGCAATTTTGAAAGGCAATTGAGAAATGGCTCACTTCCTGAACTTGGAGCACAAAAAAGCCTACAGCACCTGGTATTCCCAGGCGGTCTCCCATCCAGGTACTAACGAGGCCCGACACTGCTTAGCTTCCGAGATCAGACGAGATCGGGCGCATTCAGTGTGGTGTGGCCGTAGGCTCTGGTTCTTGTGAGTTTTGTACTTTTAAGCATCTAGTCGGCTAGACCTTGCAGTTTTGAAAGGCAATTGAGAAATGGCTCACTTCCTGAACTTGGAGTACAAAAAAGCCTACAGCACCTGGTATTCCCAGGCGGTCTTCCATCCAGGTACTAACTAGGCCCGACACTGCTTAGCTTCTGAGATCAGACGAGATCAGGCACATTCAGTGTGGTGTGGCCGTAGGCTCTGGGCCTACTGAGTTTTGTACTTTTAAGCATCTAGTCGGCTAGACCTTGCAGTTTTAAAAGGCAATTGAGAAAGGGCTCACTTCCTGAACTTGGAGCACAAAAAAGCCTACAGCACCTGGTATTCCCAGGCGGTCTCCCATCCAGGTACTAACTAGGCCTGACACTGCTTAACTTCCGAGATCAGTCGAGATCGGGTGCATTCAGTGTGGTGTGGCCGTAGGCTCTAGGAATGCTAAGAATATTACTCTTATGCATTTGCATTTAGTAAGCTAAGCCATGCAGCCACTTGCAACATGATACCACGCTCATCGCTCGATCAGCGCTCGATCAGGCTCGATCAGGCGAGATATATAAGACTGGTGGGCCCATTCAGGACTCCTATGTCTGGTAGGATAACTTTAATTCATCCATCCTGTGTCTGTTGCAGGGAGGTGGAGAGAACAATCAACACAATAATGGTTTTCTTTCATGCCTCTTGAAGGACTCAATATTCTCTGTACTGCATTACATGTGAAAGTTGATTTATTACCCATGAACACACTACCTGTATGCTAATTCTATGTAAAAAGGTAGCTCCAGCCCTCATGATGTTGTCCAACATTTCCGCTATAAAACGGGATACAATTATTTTGGAAACATACCAAATTTGAAAAATAATTGAGAAGTTGCGCAATTACTAATCATGGAGCACAAAAAAAGCCTACAGCACCTGGTATTCCCAGGCAGTCTCCCATCCAGGTACTAACTAGGCCCGACCCTGCTTAGCTTCCGAGATCGGGCGCATTCAGTGTGGTGTGGCCGTAGGCTCTGGGCCTAGTGAGTTTGTACTTTTAAGCATCTAGTCGGCTAGACCTTGCAGTTTTGAAAGGCAATTGTGAAATGGCTCACTTCCTGAACTTGGAGCACAAAAAAGCCTACAGCACCTGGTATTCCCAGGTGGTCTCCCATCCAGGTACTAACTAGGCCCGACACTGCTTAGCTTCCGAGATCAGACGAGATCGGGCGCAATCAGTGTGGTGTGGCCGTAGGCTCTGGGCCTAGTGAGTTTTGTACTTTTAAGCATCTAGTCAGCTAGACCTTGCAGTTTTGAAAGGCAATTGAGAAATGGCTCACTTCCTGAACTTGGAGCACAAAAAAGCCTACAGCACCTGGTATTCCCAGGCGGTCTCCCATCCAGGTACTAACGAGGCCCGACACTGCTTAGCTTCCGAGATCAGACGAGATCGGGCGCATTCAGTGTGCTGTGGCCGTAGGCTCTGGTTCTTGTGAGTTTTGTACTTTTAAGCATCTAGTCGGCTAGACCTTGCAGTTTTGAAAGGCAATTGAGAAATGGCTCACTTCCTGAACTTGGAGTACAAAAAAGCCTACAGCACCTGGTATTCCCAGGCGGTCTCCCATCCAGGTACTAACTAGGCCTGACACTGCTTAACTTCCGAGATCAGTCGAGATCGGGTGCATTCAGTGTGGTGTGGCCGTAGGCTCTAGGAATGCTAAGAATATTACTCTTATGCATTTGCATTTAGTAAGCTAAGCCATGCAGCCACTTGCAACATGATACCACGCTCATCGCTCGATCAGGCTCGATCAGGCGAGATATATAAGACTGGTGGGCCCATTCAGGACTCCTATGTCTGGTAGGATAACTTTAATTCATCCATCCTGTGTCTGTTGCAGGGAGGTGGAGAGAACAATCAACACAATAATGGTTTTCTTTCATGCCTCTTGAAGGACTCAATATTCTCTGTACTGCATTACATGTGAAAGTCGATTTATTACCCATGAACACACTACCTGTATGCTAATTCTATGTAAAAAGGTAGCTCCAGCCCTCATGATGTTGTCCAACATTTCCGCTATAAAACGGGATACAATTATTTTGGAAACATACCAAATTTGAAAAATAATTGAGAAGTTGCGCAATTACTAATCATGGAGCACAAAAAAAGCCTACAGCACCTGGTATTCCCAGGCAGTCTCCCATCCAGGTACTAACTAGGCCAGACCCTGCTTAGCTTCCGAGATCGGGCGCATTCAGTGTGGTGTGGCCGTAGGCTCTGGGCCTAGTGAGTTTGTACTTTTAAGCATCTAGTCGGCTAGACCTTGCAGTTTTGAAAGGCAATTGTGAAATGGCTCACTTCCTGAACTTGGAGCACAAAAAAGCCTACAGCACCTGGTATTCCCAGGTGGTCTCCCATCCAGGTACTAACTAGGCCCGACACTGCTTAGCTTCCGAGATCAGACGAGATCGGGCGCATTCAGTGTGGTGTGGCCGTAGGCTCTGGGCTTAGTGAGTTTTGTACTTTTAAGCATCTAGTCGGCTAGACCTTGCAGTTTTGAAAGGCAATTGAGAAATGGCTCACTTCCTGAACTTGGAGCACAAAAAAGCCTACAGCACCTGGTATTCCCAGGTGGTCTCCCATCCAGGTACTAACTAGGCCCGACACTGCTTAGCTTCCGAGATCAGACGAGATCGGGCGCAATCAGTGTGGTGTGGCCGTAGGTTCTGGGCCTAGTGAGTTTTGTACTTTTAAGCATCTAGTCAGCTAGACCTTGCAGTTTTGAAAGGCAATTGAGAAATGGCTCACTTCCTGAACTTGGAGCACAAAAAAGCCTACAGCACCTGGTATTCCCAGGCGGTCTCCCATCCAGGTACTAACGAGGCCCGACACTGCTTAGCTTCCGAGATCAGACGAGATCGGGCGCATTCAGTGTGCTGTGGCCGTAGGCTCTGGTTCTTGTGAGTTTTGTACTTTTAAGCATCTAGTCGGCTAGACCTTGCAGTTTTGAAAGGCAATTGAGAAATGGCTCACTTCCTGAACTTGGAGTACAAAAAAGCCTACAGCACCTGGTATTCCCAGGCGGTCTTCCATCCAGGTACTAACTAGGCCCGACACTGCTTAGCTTCTGAGATCAGACGAGATCAGGCACATTCAGTGTGGTGTGGCCGTAGGCTCTGGGCCTAGTGAGTTTTGTACTTTTAAGCATCTAGTCGGCTAGACCTTGCAGTTTTAAAAGGCAATTGAGAAAGGGCTCACTTCCTGAACTTGGAGCACAAAAAAGCCTACAGCACCTGGTATTCCCAGGCGGTCTCCCATCCAGGTACTAACTAGGCCTGACACTGCTTAACTTCCGAGATCAGTCGAGATCGGGTGCATTCAGTGTGGTGTGGCCGTAGGCTCTAGGAATGCTAAGAATATTACTCTTATGCATTTGCATTTAGTAAGCTAAGCCATGCAGCCACTTGCAACATGATACCACGCTCATCGCTCGATCAGGCTCGATCAGGCGAGATATATAAGACTGGTGGGCCCATTCAGGACTCCTATGTCTGGTAGGATAACTTTAATTCATCCATCCTGTGTCTGTTGCAGGGAGGTGGAGAGAACAATCAACACAATAATGGTTTTCTTTCATGCCTCTTGAAGGACTCAATATTCTCTGTACTGCATTACATGTGAAAGTCGATTTATTACCCATGAACACACTACCTGTATGCTAATTCTATGTAAAAAGGTAGCTCCAGCCCTCATGATGTTGTCCAACATTTCCGCTATAAAACGGGATACAATTATTTTGGAAACATACCAAATTTGAAAAATAATTGAGAAGTTGCGCAATTACTAATCATGGAGCACAAAAAAGCCTACAGCACCTGGTATTCCCAGGCAGTCTCCCATCCAGGTACTAACTAGGCCTGACCCTGCTTAGCTTCCGAGATCGGGCGCATTCAGTGTGGTGTGGCCGTAGGCTCTGGGCCTAGTGAGTTTTGTACTTTTAAGCATCTAGTCGGCTAGACCTTGCAGTTTTGAAAGGCAATTGTGAAATGGCTCACTTCCTGAACTTGGAGCACAAAAAAGCCTACAGCACCTGGTATTCCCAGGTGGTCTCCCATCCAGGTACTAACTAGGCCCGACACTGCTTAGCTTCCGAGATCAGACGAGATCGGGCGCAATCAGTGTGGTGTGGCCGTAGGCTCTGGGCCTAGTGAGTTTTGTACTTTTAAGCATCTAGTCAGCTAGACCTTGCAGTTTTGAAAGGCAATTGAGAAATGGCTCACTTCCTGAACTTGGAGCACAAAAAAGCCTACAGCACCTGGTATTCCCAGGCGGTCTCCCATCCAGGTACTAACGAGGCCCGACACTGCTTAGCTTCCGAGATCGGGCGCAATCAGTGTGGTGTGGCCGTAGGCTCTGGGCCTAGTGAGTTTTGTACTTTTAAGCATCTAGTCAGCTAGACCTTGCAATTTTGAAAGGCAATTGAGAAATGGCTCACTTCCTGAACTTGGAGCACAAAAAAGCCTACAGCACCTGGTATTCCCAGGCGGTCTCCCATCCAGGTACTAACGAGGCCCGACACTGCTTAGCTTCCGAGATCAGACGAGATCGGGCGCATTCAGTGTGGTGTGGCCGTAGGCTCTGGTTCTTGTGAGTTTTGTACTTTTAAGCATCTAGTCGGCTAGACCTTGCAGTTTTGAAAGGCAATTGAGAAATGGCTCACTTCCTGAACTTGGAGTACAAAAAAGCCTACAGCACCTGGTATTCCCAGGCGGTCTTCCATCCAGGTACTAACTAGGCCCGACACTGCTTAGCTTCTGAGATCAGACGAGATCAGGCACATTCAGTGTGGTGTGGCCGTAGGCTCTGGGCCTACTGAGTTTTGTACTTTTAAGCATCTAGTCGGCTAGACCTTGCAGTTTTAAAAGGCAATTGAGAAAGGGCTCACTTCCTGAACTTGGAGCACAAAAAAGCCTACAGCACCTGGTATTCCCAGGCGGTCTCCCATCCAGGTACTAACTAGGCCTGACACTGCTTAACTTCCGAGATCAGTCGAGATCGGGTGCATTCAGTGTGGTGTGGCCGTAGGCTCTAGGAATGCTAAGAATATTACTCTTATGCATTTGCATTTAGTAAGCTAAGCCATGCAGCCACTTGCAACATGATACCACGCTCATCGCTCGATCAGCGCTCGATCAGGCTCGATCAGGCGAGATATATAAGACTGGTGGGCCCATTCAGGACTCCTATGTCTGGTAGGATAACTTTAATTCATCCATCCTGTGTCTGTTGCAGGGAGGTGGAGAGAACAATCAACACAATAATGGTTTTCTTTCATGCCTCTTGAAGGACTCAATATTCTCTGTACTGCATTACATGTGAAAGTTGATTTATTACCCATGAACACACTACCTGTATGCTAATTCTATGTAAAAAGGTAGCTCCAGCCCTCATGATGTTGTCCAACATTTCCGCTATAAAACGGGATACAATTATTTTGGAAACATACCAAATTTGAAAAATAATTGAGAAGTTGCGCAATTACTAATCATGGAGCACAAAAAAAGCCTACAGCACCTGGTATTCCCAGGCAGTCTCCCATCCAGGTACTAACTAGGCCCGACCCTGCTTAGCTTCCGAGATCGGGCGCATTCAGTGTGGTGTGGCCGTAGGCTCTGGGCCTAGTGAGTTTGTACTTTTAAGCATCTAGTCGGCTAGACCTTGCAGTTTTGAAAGGCAATTGTGAAATGGCTCACTTCCTGAACTTGGAGCACAAAAAAGCCTACAGCACCTGGTATTCCCAGGTGGTCTCCCATCCAGGTACTAACTAGGCCCGACACTGCTTAGCTTCCGAGATCAGACGAGATCGGGCGCAATCAGTGTGGTGTGGCCGTAGGCTCTGGGCCTAGTGAGTTTTGTACTTTTAAGCATCTAGTCAGCTAGACCTTGCAGTTTTGAAAGGCAATTGAGAAATGGCTCACTTCCTGAACTTGGAGCACAAAAAAGCCTACAGCACCTGGTATTCCCAGGCGGTCTCCCATCCAGGTACTAACGAGGCCCGACACTGCTTAGCTTCCGAGATCGGGCGCAATCAGTGTGGTGTGGCCGTAGGCTCTGGGCCTAGTGAGTTTTGTACTTTTAAGCATCTAGTCAGCTAGACCTTGCAATTTTGAAAGGCAATTGAGAAATGGCTCACTTCCTGAACTTGGAGCACAAAAAAGCCTACAGCACCTGGTATTCCCAGGCGGTCTCCCATCCAGGTACTAACGAGGCCCGACACTGCTTAGCTTCCGAGATCAGACGAGATCGGGCGCATTCAGTGTGGTGTGGCCGTAGGCTCTGGTTCTTGTGAGTTTTGTACTTTTAAGCATCTAGTCGGCTAGACCTTGCAGTTTTGAAAGGCAATTGAGAAATGGCTCACT
This sequence comes from Ambystoma mexicanum, assembly GCF_040938575.1. Classification (NCBI taxonomy): domain Eukaryota; kingdom Metazoa; phylum Chordata; class Amphibia; order Caudata; family Ambystomatidae; genus Ambystoma; species Ambystoma mexicanum. The sequence continues at coordinate 845,284,819 of NC_090927.1, forward strand.
TCCTGAACTTGGAGTACAAAAAAGCCTACAGCACCTGGTATTCCCAGGCGGTCTTCCATCCAGGTACTAACTAGGCCCGACACTGCTTAGCTTCTGAGATCAGACGAGATCAGGCACATTCAGTGTGGTGTGGCCGTAGGCTCTGGGCCTACTGAGTTTTGTACTTTTAAGCATCTAGTCGGCTAGACCTTGCAGTTTTAAAAGGCAATTGAGAAAGGGCTCACTTCCTGAACTTGGAGCACAAAAAAGCCTACAGCACCTGGTATTCCCAGGCGGTCTCCCATCCAGGTACTAACTAGGCCTGACACTGCTTAACTTCCGAGATCAGTCGAGATCGGGTGCATTCAGTGTGGTGTGGCCGTAGGCTCTAGGAATGCTAAGAATATTACTCTTATGCATTTGCATTTAGTAAGCTAAGCCATGCAGCCACTTGCAACATGATACCACGCTCATCGCTCGATCAGCGCTCGATCAGGCTCGATCAGGCGAGATATATAAGACTGGTGGGCCCATTCAGGACTCCTATGTCTGGTAGGATAACTTTAATTCATCCATCCTGTGTCTGTTGCAGGGAGGTGGAGAGAACAATCAACACAATAATGGTTTTCTTTCATGCCTCTTGAAGGACTCAATATTCTCTGTACTGCATTACATGTGAAAGTTGATTTATTACCCATGAACACACTACCTGTATGCTAATTCTATGTAAAAAGGTAGCTCCAGCCCTCATGATGTTGTCCAACATTTCCGCTATAAAACGGGATACAATTATTTTGGAAACATACCAAATTTGAAAAATAATTGAGAAGTTGCGCAATTACTAATCATGGAGCACAAAAAAAGCCTACAGCACCTGGTATTCCCAGGCAGTCTCCCATCCAGGTACTAACTAGGCCCGACCCTGCTTAGCTTCCGAGATCGGGCGCATTCAGTGTGGTGTGGCCGTAGGCTCTGGGCCTAGTGAGTTTGTACTTTTAAGCATCTAGTCGGCTAGACCTTGCAGTTTTGAAAGGCAATTGTGAAATGGCTCACTTCCTGAACTTGGAGCACAAAAAAGCCTACAGCACCTGGTATTCCCAGGTGGTCTCCCATCCAGGTACTAACTAGGCCCGACACTGCTTAGCTTCCGAGATCAGACGAGATCGGGCGCAATCAGTGTGGTGTGGCCGTAGGCTCTGGGCCTAGTGAGTTTTGTACTTTTAAGCATCTAGTCAGCTAGACCTTGCAGTTTTGAAAGGCAATTGAGAAATGGCTCACTTCCTGAACTTGGAGCACAAAAAAGCCTACAGCACCTGGTATTCCCAGGCGGTCTCCCATCCAGGTACTAACGAGGCCCGACACTGCTTAGCTTCCGAGATCAGACGAGATCGGGCGCATTCAGTGTGCTGTGGCCGTAGGCTCTGGTTCTTGTGAGTTTTGTACTTTTAAGCATCTAGTCGGCTAGACCTTGCAGTTTTGAAAGGCAATTGAGAAATGGCTCACTTCCTGAACTTGGAGTACAAAAAAGCCTACAGCACCTGGTATTCCCAGGCGGTCTCCCATCCAGGTACTAACTAGGCCTGACACTGCTTAACTTCCGAGATCAGTCGAGATCGGGTGCATTCAGTGTGGTGTGGCCGTAGGCTCTAGGAATGCTAAGAATATTACTCTTATGCATTTGCATTTAGTAAGCTAAGCCATGCAGCCACTTGCAACATGATACCACGCTCATCGCTCGATCAGGCTCGATCAGGCGAGATATATAAGACTGGTGGGCCCATTCAGGACTCCTATGTCTGGTAGGATAACTTTAATTCATCCATCCTGTGTCTGTTGCAGGGAGGTGGAGAGAACAATCAACACAATAATGGTTTTCTTTCATGCCTCTTGAAGGACTCAATATTCTCTGTACTGCATTACATGTGAAAGTCGATTTATTACCCATGAACACACTACCTGTATGCTAATTCTATGTAAAAAGGTAGCTCCAGCCCTCATGATGTTGTCCAACATTTCCGCTATAAAACGGGATACAATTATTTTGGAAACATACCAAATTTGAAAAATAATTGAGAAGTTGCGCAATTACTAATCATGGAGCACAAAAAAAGCCTACAGCACCTGGTATTCCCAGGCAGTCTCCCATCCAGGTACTAACTAGGCCAGACCCTGCTTAGCTTCCGAGATCGGGCGCATTCAGTGTGGTGTGGCCGTAGGCTCTGGGCCTAGTGAGTTTGTACTTTTAAGCATCTAGTCGGCTAGACCTTGCAGTTTTGAAAGGCAATTGTGAAATGGCTCACTTCCTGAACTTGGAGCACAAAAAAGCCTACAGCACCTGGTATTCCCAGGTGGTCTCCCATCCAGGTACTAACTAGGCCCGACACTGCTTAGCTTCCGAGATCAGACGAGATCGGGCGCATTCAGTGTGGTGTGGCCGTAGGCTCTGGGCTTAGTGAGTTTTGTACTTTTAAGCATCTAGTCGGCTAGACCTTGCAGTTTTGAAAGGCAATTGAGAAATGGCTCACTTCCTGAACTTGGAGCACAAAAAAGCCTACAGCACCTGGTATTCCCAGGTGGTCTCCCATCCAGGTACTAACTAGGCCCGACACTGCTTAGCTTCCGAGATCAGACGAGATCGGGCGCAATCAGTGTGGTGTGGCCGTAGGCTCTGGGCCTAGTGAGTTTTGTACTTTTAAGCATCTAGTCAGCTAGACCTTGCAGTTTTGAAAGGCAATTGAGAAATGGCTCACTTCCTGAACTTGGAGCACAAAAAAGCCTACAGCACCTGGTATTCCCAGGCGGTCTCCCATCCAGGTACTAACGAGGCCCGACACTGCTTAGCTTCCGAGATCAGACGAGATCGGGCGCATTCAGTGTGCTGTGGCCGTAGGCTCTGGTTCTTGTGAGTTTTGTACTTTTAAGCATCTAGTCGGCTAGACCTTGCAGTTTTGAAAGGCAATTGAGAAATGGCTCACTTCCTGAACTTGGAGTACAAAAAAGCCTACAGCACCTGGTATTCCCAGGCGGTCTTCCATCCAGGTACTAACTAGGCCCGACACTGCTTAGCTTCTGAGATCAGACGAGATCAGGCACATTCAGTGTGGTGTGGCCGTAGGCTCTGGGCCTAGTGAGTTTTGTACTTTTAAGCATCTAGTCGGCTAGACCTTGCAGTTTTAAAAGGCAATTGAGAAAGGGCTCACTTCCTGAACTTGGAGCACAAAAAAGCCTACAGCACCTGGTATTCCCAGGCGGTCTCCCATCCAGGTACTAACTAGGCCTGACACTGCTTAACTTCCGAGATCAGTCGAGATCGGGTGCATTCAGTGTGGTGTGGCCGTAGGCTCTAGGAATGCTAAGAATATTACTCTTATGCATTTGCATTTAGTAAGCTAAGCCATGCAGCCACTTGCAACATGATACCACGCTCATCGCTCGATCAGGCTCGATCAGGCGAGATATATAAGACTGGTGGGCCCATTCAGGACTCCTATGTCTGGTAGGATAACTTTAATTCATCCATCCTGTGTCTGTTGCAGGGAGGTGGAGAGAACAATCAACACAATAATGGTTTTCTTTCATGCCTCTTGAAGGACTCAATATTCTCTGTACTGCATTACATGTGAAAGTCGATTTATTACCCATGAACACACTACCTGTATGCTAATTCTATGTAAAAAGGTAGCTCCAGCCCTCATGATGTTGTCCAACATTTCCGCTATAAAACGGGATACAATTATTTTGGAAACATACCAAATTTGAAAAATAATTGAGAAGTTGCGCAATTACTAATCATGGAGCACAAAAAAGCCTACAGCACCTGGTATTCCCAGGCAGTCTCCCATCCAGGTACTAACTAGGCCTGACCCTGCTTAGCTTCCGAGATCGGGCGCATTCAGTGTGGTGTGGCCGTAGGCTCTGGGCCTAGTGAGTTTTGTACTTTTAAGCATCTAGTCGGCTAGACCTTGCAGTTTTGAAAGGCAATTGTGAAATGGCTCACTTCCTGAACTTGGAGCACAAAAAAGCCTACAGCACCTGGTATTCCCAGGTGGTCTCCCATCCAGGTACTAACTAGGCCCGACACTGCTTAGCTTCCGAGATCAGACGAGATCGGGCGCAATCAGTGTGGTGTGGCCGTAGGCTCTGGGCCTAGTGAGTTTTGTACTTTTAAGCATCTAGTCAGCTAGACCTTGCAGTTTTGAAAGGCAATTGAGAAATGGCTCACTTCCTGAACTTGGAGCACAAAAAAGCCTACAGCACCTGGTATTCCCAGGCGGTCTCCCATCCAGGTACTAACGAGGCCCGACACTGCTTAGCTTCCGAGATCGGGCGCAATCAGTGTGGTGTGGCCGTAGGCTCTGGGCCTAGTGAGTTTTGTACTTTTAAGCATCTAGTCAGCTAGACCTTGCAATTTTGAAAGGCAATTGAGAAATGGCTCACTTCCTGAACTTGGAGCACAAAAAAGCCTACAGCACCTGGTATTCCCAGGCGGTCTCCCATCCAGGTACTAACGAGGCCCGACACTGCTTAGCTTCCGAGATCAGACGAGATCGGGCGCATTCAGTGTGGTGTGGCCGTAGGCTCTGGTTCTTGTGAGTTTTGTACTTTTAAGCATCTAGTCGGCTAGACCTTGCAGTTTTGAAAGGCAATTGAGAAATGGCTCACTTCCTGAACTTGGAGTACAAAAAAGCCTACAGCACCTGGTATTCCCAGGCGGTCTTCCATCCAGGTACTAACTAGGCCCGACACTGCTTAGCTTCTGAGATCAGACGAGATCAGGCACATTCAGTGTGGTGTGGCCGTAGGCTCTGGGCCTACTGAGTTTTGTACTTTTAAGCATCTAGTCGGCTAGACCTTGCAGTTTTAAAAGGCAATTGAGAAAGGGCTCACTTCCTGAACTTGGAGCACAAAAAAGCCTACAGCACCTGGTATTCCCAGGCGGTCTCCCATCCAGGTACTAACTAGGCCTGACACTGCTTAACTTCCGAGATCAGTCGAGATCGGGTGCATTCAGTGTGGTGTGGCCGTAGGCTCTAGGAATGCTAAGAATATTACTCTTATGCATTTGCATTTAGTAAGCTAAGCCATGCAGCCACTTGCAACATGATACCACGCTCATCGCTCGATCAGCGCTCGATCAGGCTCGATCAGGCGAGATATATAAGACTGGTGGGCCCATTCAGGACTCCTATGTCTGGTAGGATAACTTTAATTCATCCATCCTGTGTCTGTTGCAGGGAGGTGGAGAGAACAATCAACACAATAATGGTTTTCTTTCATGCCTCTTGAAGGACTCAATATTCTCTGTACTGCATTACATGTGAAAGTTGATTTATTACCCATGAACACACTACCTGTATGCTAATTCTATGTAAAAAGGTAGCTCCAGCCCTCATGATGTTGTCCAACATTTCCGCTATAAAACGGGATACAATTATTTTGGAAACATACCAAATTTGAAAAATAATTGAGAAGTTGCGCAATTACTAATCATGGAGCACAAAAAAAGCCTACAGCACCTGGTATTCCCAGGCAGTCTCCCATCCAGGTACTAACTAGGCCCGACCCTGCTTAGCTTCCGAGATCGGGCGCATTCAGTGTGGTGTGGCCGTAGGCTCTGGGCCTAGTGAGTTTGTACTTTTAAGCATCTAGTCGGCTAGACCTTGCAGTTTTGAAAGGCAATTGTGAAATGGCTCACTTCCTGAACTTGGAGCACAAAAAAGCCTACAGCACCTGGTATTCCCAGGTGGTCTCCCATCCAGGTACTAACTAGGCCCGACACTGCTTAGCTTCCGAGATCAGACGAGATCGGGCGCAATCAGTGTGGTGTGGCCGTAGGCTCTGGGCCTAGTGAGTTTTGTACTTTTAAGCATCTAGTCAGCTAGACCTTGCAGTTTTGAAAGGCAATTGAGAAATGGCTCACTTCCTGAACTTGGAGCACAAAAAAGCCTACAGCACCTGGTATTCCCAGGCGGTCTCCCATCCAGGTACTAACGAGGCCCGACACTGCTTAGCTTCCGAGATCAGACGAGATCGGGCGCATTCAGTGTGCTGTGGCCGTAGGCTCTGGTTCTTGTGAGTTTTGTACTTTTAAGCATCTAGTCGGCTAGACCTTGCAGTTTTGAAAGGCAATTGAGAAATGGCTCACTTCCTGAACTTGGAGTACAAAAAAGCCTACAGCACCTGGTATTCCCAGGCGGTCTCCCATCCAGGTACTAACTAGGCCTGACACTGCTTAACTTCCGAGATCAGTCGAGATCGGGTGCATTCAGTGTGGTGTGGCCGTAGGCTCTAGGAATGCTAAGAATATTACTCTTATGCATTTGCATTTAGTAAGCTAAGCCATGCAGCCACTTGCAACATGATACCACGCTCATCGCTCGATCAGGCTCGATCAGGCGAGATATATAAGACTGGTGGGCCCATTCAGGACTCCTATGTCTGGTAGGATAACTTTAATTCATCCATCCTGTGTCTGTTGCAGGGAGGTGGAGAGAACAATCAACACAATAATGGTTTTCTTTCATGCCTCTTGAAGGACTCAATATTCTCTGTACTGCATTACATGTGAAAGTCGATTTATTACCCATGAACACACTACCTGTATGCTAATTCTATGTAAAAAGGTAGCTCCAGCCCTCATGATGTTGTCCAACATTTCCGCTATAAAACGGGATACAATTATTTTGGAAACATACCAAATTTGAAAAATAATTGAGAAGTTGCGCAATTACTAATCATGGAGCACAAAAAAAGCCTACAGCACCTGGTATTCCCAGGCAGTCTCCCATCCAGGTACTAACTAGGCCAGACCCTGCTTAGCTTCCGAGATCGGGCGCATTCAGTGTGGTGTGGCCGTAGGCTCTGGGCCTAGTGAGTTTGTACTTTTAAGCATCTAGTCGGCTAGACCTTGCAGTTTTGAAAGGCAATTGTGAAATGGCTCACTTCCTGAACTTGGAGCACAAAAAAGCCTACAGCACCTGGTATTCCCAGGTGGTCTCCCATCCAGGTACTAACTAGGCCCGACACTGCTTAGCTTCCGAGATCAGACGAGATCGGGCGCATTCAGTGTGGTGTGGCCGTAGGCTCTGGGCTTAGTGAGTTTTGTACTTTTAAGCATCTAGTCGGCTAGACCTTGCAGTTTTGAAAGGCAATTGAGAAATGGCTCACTTCCTGAACTTGGAGCACAAAAAAGCCTACAGCACCTGGTATTCCCAGGTGGTCTCCCATCCAGGTACTAACTAGGCCCGACACTGCTTAGCTTCCGAGATCAGACGAGATCGGGCGCAATCAGTGTGGTGTGGCCGTAGGCTCTGGGCCTAGTGAGTTTTGTACTTTTAAGCATCTAGTCAGCTAGACCTTGCAGTTTTGAAAGGCAATTGAGAAATGGCTCACTTCCTGAACTTGGAGCACAAAAAAGCCTACAGCACCTGGTATTCCCAGGCGGTCTCCCATCCAGGTACTAACGAGGCCCGACACTGCTTAGCTTCCGAGATCAGACGAGATCGGGCGCATTCAGTGTGCTGTGGCCGTAGGCTCTGGTTCTTGTGAGTTTTGTACTTTTAAGCATCTAGTCGGCTAGACCTTGCAGTTTTGAAAGGCAATTGAGAAATGGCTCACTTCCTGAACTTGGAGTACAAAAAAGCCTACAGCACCTGGTATTCCCAGGCGGTCTTCCATCCAGGTACTAACTAGGCCCGACACTGCTTAGCTTCTGAGATCAGACGAGATCAGGCACATTCAGTGTGGTGTGGCCGTAGGCTCTGGGCCTAGTGAGTTTTGTACTTTTAAGCATCTAGTCGGCTAGACCTTGCAGTTTTAAAAGGCAATTGAGAAAGGGCTCACTTCCTGAACTTGGAGCACAAAAAAGCCTACAGCACCTGGTATTCCCAGGCGGTCTCCCATCCAGGTACTAACTAGGCCTGACACTGCTTAACTTCCGAGATCAGTCGAGATCGGGTGCATTCAGTGTGGTGTGGCCGTAGGCTCTAGGAATGCTAAGAATATTACTCTTATGCATTTGCATTTAGTAAGCTAAGCCATGCAGCCACTTGCAACATGATACCACGCTCATCGCTCGATCAGGCTCGATCAGGCGAGATATATAAGACTGGTGGGCCCATTCAGGACTCCTATGTCTGGTAGGATAACTTTAATTCATCCATCCTGTGTCTGTTGCAGGGAGGTGGAGAGAACAATCAACACAATAATGGTTTTCTTTCATGCCTCTTGAAGGACTCAATATTCTCTGTACTGCATTACATGTGAAAGTCGATTTATTACCCATGAACACACTACCTGTATGCTAATTCTATGTAAAAAGGTAGCTCCAGCCCTCATGATGTTGTCCAACATTTCCGCTATAAAACGGGATACAATTATTTTGGAAACATACCAAATTTGAAAAATAATTGAGAAGTTGCGCAATTACTAATCATGGAGCACAAAAAAGCCTACAGCACCTGGTATTCCCAGGCAGTCTCCCATCCAGGTACTAACTAGGCCTGACCCTGCTTAGCTTCCGAGATCGGGCGCATTCAGTGTGGTGTGGCCGTAGGCTCTGGGCCTAGTGAGTTTTGTACTTTTAAGCATCTAGTCGGCTAGACCTTGCAGTTTTGAAAGGCAATTGTGAAATGGCTCACTTCCTGAACTTGGAGCACAAAAAAGCCTACAGCACCTGGTATTCCCAGGTGGTCTCCCATCCAGGTACTAACTAGGCCCGACACTGCTTAGCTTCCGAGATCAGACGAGATCGGGCGCAATCAGTGTGGTGTGGCCGTAGGCTCTGGGCCTAGTGAGTTTTGTACTTTTAAGCATCTAGTCAGCTAGACCTTGCAGTTTTGAAAGGCAATTGAGAAATGGCTCACTTCCTGAACTTGGAGCACAAAAAAGCCTACAGCACCTGGTATTCCCAGGCGGTCTCCCATCCAGGTACTAACGAGGCCCGACACTGCTTAGCTTCCGAGATCGGGCGCAATCAGTGTGGTGTGGCCGTAGGCTCTGGGCCTAGTGAGTTTTGTACTTTTAAGCATCTAGTCAGCTAGACCTTGCAATTTTGAAAGGCAATTGAGAAATGGCTCACTTCCTGAACTTGGAGCACAAAAAAGCCTACAGCACCTGGTATTCCCAGGCGGTCTCCCATCCAGGTACTAACGAGGCCCGACACTGCTTAGCTTCCGAGATCAGACGAGATCGGGCGCATTCAGTGTGGTGTGGCCGTAGGCTCTGGTTCTTGTGAGTTTTGTACTTTTAAGCATCTAGTCGGCTAGACCTTGCAGTTTTGAAAGGCAATTGAGAAATGGCTCACTTCCTGAACTTGGAGTACAAAAAAGCCTACAGCACCTGGTATTCCCAGGCGGTCTTCCATCCAGGTAC
>NC_090927.1:845299169-845321669 GCF_040938575.1 Ambystoma mexicanum
GCCACTTGCAACATGATACCACGCTCATCGCTCGATCAGGCTCGATCAGGCGAGATATATAAGACTGGTGGGCCCATTCAGGACTCCTATGTCTGGTAGGATAACTTTAATTCATCCATCCTGTGTCTGTTGCAGGGAGGTGGAGAGAACAATCAACACAATAATGGTTTTCTTTCATGCCTCTTGAAGGACTCAATATTCTCTGTACTGCATTACATGTGAAAGTCGATTTATTACCCATGAACACACTACCTGTATGCTAATTCTATGTAAAAAGGTAGCTCCAGCCCTCATGATGTTGTCCAACATTTCCGCTATAAAACGGGATACAATTATTTTGGAAACATACCAAATTTGAAAAATAATTGAGAAGTTGCGCAATTACTAATCATGGAGCACAAAAAAAGCCTACAGCACCTGGTATTCCCAGGCAGTCTCCCATCCAGGTACTAACTAGGCCAGACCCTGCTTAGCTTCCGAGATCGGGCGCATTCAGTGTGGTGTGGCCGTAGGCTCTGGGCCTAGTGAGTTTGTACTTTTAAGCATCTAGTCGGCTAGACCTTGCAGTTTTGAAAGGCAATTGTGAAATGGCTCACTTCCTGAACTTGGAGCACAAAAAAGCCTACAGCACCTGGTATTCCCAGGTGGTCTCCCATCCAGGTACTAACTAGGCCCGACACTGCTTAGCTTCCGAGATCAGACGAGATCGGGCGCATTCAGTGTGGTGTGGCCGTAGGCTCTGGGCTTAGTGAGTTTTGTACTTTTAAGCATCTAGTCGGCTAGACCTTGCAGTTTTGAAAGGCAATTGAGAAATGGCTCACTTCCTGAACTTGGAGCACAAAAAAGCCTACAGCACCTGGTATTCCCAGGTGGTCTCCCATCCAGGTACTAACTAGGCCCGACACTGCTTAGCTTCCGAGATCAGACGAGATCGGGCGCAATCAGTGTGGTGTGGCCGTAGGCTCTGGGCCTAGTGAGTTTTGTACTTTTAAGCATCTAGTCAGCTAGACCTTGCAGTTTTGAAAGGCAATTGAGAAATGGCTCACTTCCTGAACTTGGAGCACAAAAAAGCCTACAGCACCTGGTATTCCCAGGCGGTCTCCCATCCAGGTACTAACGAGGCCCGACACTGCTTAGCTTCCGAGATCAGACGAGATCGGGCGCATTCAGTGTGCTGTGGCCGTAGGCTCTGGTTCTTGTGAGTTTTGTACTTTTAAGCATCTAGTCGGCTAGACCTTGCAGTTTTGAAAGGCAATTGAGAAATGGCTCACTTCCTGAACTTGGAGTACAAAAAAGCCTACAGCACCTGGTATTCCCAGGCGGTCTTCCATCCAGGTACTAACTAGGCCCGACACTGCTTAGCTTCTGAGATCAGACGAGATCAGGCACATTCAGTGTGGTGTGGCCGTAGGCTCTGGGCCTAGTGAGTTTTGTACTTTTAAGCATCTAGTCGGCTAGACCTTGCAGTTTTAAAAGGCAATTGAGAAAGGGCTCACTTCCTGAACTTGGAGCACAAAAAAGCCTACAGCACCTGGTATTCCCAGGCGGTCTCCCATCCAGGTACTAACTAGGCCTGACACTGCTTAACTTCCGAGATCAGTCGAGATCGGGTGCATTCAGTGTGGTGTGGCCGTAGGCTCTAGGAATGCTAAGAATATTACTCTTATGCATTTGCATTTAGTAAGCTAAGCCATGCAGCCACTTGCAACATGATACCACGCTCATCGCTCGATCAGGCTCGATCAGGCGAGATATATAAGACTGGTGGGCCCATTCAGGACTCCTATGTCTGGTAGGATAACTTTAATTCATCCATCCTGTGTCTGTTGCAGGGAGGTGGAGAGAACAATCAACACAATAATGGTTTTCTTTCATGCCTCTTGAAGGACTCAATATTCTCTGTACTGCATTACATGTGAAAGTCGATTTATTACCCATGAACACACTACCTGTATGCTAATTCTATGTAAAAAGGTAGCTCCAGCCCTCATGATGTTGTCCAACATTTCCGCTATAAAACGGGATACAATTATTTTGGAAACATACCAAATTTGAAAAATAATTGAGAAGTTGCGCAATTACTAATCATGGAGCACAAAAAAGCCTACAGCACCTGGTATTCCCAGGCAGTCTCCCATCCAGGTACTAACTAGGCCTGACCCTGCTTAGCTTCCGAGATCGGGCGCATTCAGTGTGGTGTGGCCGTAGGCTCTGGGCCTAGTGAGTTTTGTACTTTTAAGCATCTAGTCGGCTAGACCTTGCAGTTTTGAAAGGCAATTGTGAAATGGCTCACTTCCTGAACTTGGAGCACAAAAAAGCCTACAGCACCTGGTATTCCCAGGTGGTCTCCCATCCAGGTACTAACTAGGCCCGACACTGCTTAGCTTCCGAGATCAGACGAGATCGGGCGCAATCAGTGTGGTGTGGCCGTAGGCTCTGGGCCTAGTGAGTTTTGTACTTTTAAGCATCTAGTCAGCTAGACCTTGCAGTTTTGAAAGGCAATTGAGAAATGGCTCACTTCCTGAACTTGGAGCACAAAAAAGCCTACAGCACCTGGTATTCCCAGGCGGTCTCCCATCCAGGTACTAACGAGGCCCGACACTGCTTAGCTTCCGAGATCGGGCGCAATCAGTGTGGTGTGGCCGTAGGCTCTGGGCCTAGTGAGTTTTGTACTTTTAAGCATCTAGTCAGCTAGACCTTGCAATTTTGAAAGGCAATTGAGAAATGGCTCACTTCCTGAACTTGGAGCACAAAAAAGCCTACAGCACCTGGTATTCCCAGGCGGTCTCCCATCCAGGTACTAACGAGGCCCGACACTGCTTAGCTTCCGAGATCAGACGAGATCGGGCGCATTCAGTGTGGTGTGGCCGTAGGCTCTGGTTCTTGTGAGTTTTGTACTTTTAAGCATCTAGTCGGCTAGACCTTGCAGTTTTGAAAGGCAATTGAGAAATGGCTCACTTCCTGAACTTGGAGTACAAAAAAGCCTACAGCACCTGGTATTCCCAGGCGGTCTTCCATCCAGGTACTAACTAGGCCCGACACTGCTTAGCTTCTGAGATCAGACGAGATCAGGCACATTCAGTGTGGTGTGGCCGTAGGCTCTGGGCCTACTGAGTTTTGTACTTTTAAGCATCTAGTCGGCTAGACCTTGCAGTTTTAAAAGGCAATTGAGAAAGGGCTCACTTCCTGAACTTGGAGCACAAAAAAGCCTACAGCACCTGGTATTCCCAGGCGGTCTCCCATCCAGGTACTAACTAGGCCTGACACTGCTTAACTTCCGAGATCAGTCGAGATCGGGTGCATTCAGTGTGGTGTGGCCGTAGGCTCTAGGAATGCTAAGAATATTACTCTTATGCATTTGCATTTAGTAAGCTAAGCCATGCAGCCACTTGCAACATGATACCACGCTCATCGCTCGATCAGCGCTCGATCAGGCTCGATCAGGCGAGATATATAAGACTGGTGGGCCCATTCAGGACTCCTATGTCTGGTAGGATAACTTTAATTCATCCATCCTGTGTCTGTTGCAGGGAGGTGGAGAGAACAATCAACACAATAATGGTTTTCTTTCATGCCTCTTGAAGGACTCAATATTCTCTGTACTGCATTACATGTGAAAGTTGATTTATTACCCATGAACACACTACCTGTATGCTAATTCTATGTAAAAAGGTAGCTCCAGCCCTCATGATGTTGTCCAACATTTCCGCTATAAAACGGGATACAATTATTTTGGAAACATACCAAATTTGAAAAATAATTGAGAAGTTGCGCAATTACTAATCATGGAGCACAAAAAAAGCCTACAGCACCTGGTATTCCCAGGCAGTCTCCCATCCAGGTACTAACTAGGCCCGACCCTGCTTAGCTTCCGAGATCGGGCGCATTCAGTGTGGTGTGGCCGTAGGCTCTGGGCCTAGTGAGTTTGTACTTTTAAGCATCTAGTCGGCTAGACCTTGCAGTTTTGAAAGGCAATTGTGAAATGGCTCACTTCCTGAACTTGGAGCACAAAAAAGCCTACAGCACCTGGTATTCCCAGGTGGTCTCCCATCCAGGTACTAACTAGGCCCGACACTGCTTAGCTTCCGAGATCAGACGAGATCGGGCGCAATCAGTGTGGTGTGGCCGTAGGCTCTGGGCCTAGTGAGTTTTGTACTTTTAAGCATCTAGTCAGCTAGACCTTGCAGTTTTGAAAGGCAATTGAGAAATGGCTCACTTCCTGAACTTGGAGCACAAAAAAGCCTACAGCACCTGGTATTCCCAGGCGGTCTCCCATCCAGGTACTAACGAGGCCCGACACTGCTTAGCTTCCGAGATCGGGCGCAATCAGTGTGGTGTGGCCGTAGGCTCTGGGCCTAGTGAGTTTTGTACTTTTAAGCATCTAGTCAGCTAGACCTTGCAATTTTGAAAGGCAATTGAGAAATGGCTCACTTCCTGAACTTGGAGCACAAAAAAGCCTACAGCACCTGGTATTCCCAGGCGGTCTCCCATCCAGGTACTAACGAGGCCCGACACTGCTTAGCTTCCGAGATCAGACGAGATCGGGCGCATTCAGTGTGGTGTGGCCGTAGGCTCTGGTTCATGTGAGTTTTGTACTTTTAAGCATCTAGTCGGCTAGACCTTGCAGTTTTGAAAGGCAATTGAGAAATGGCTCACTTCCTGAACTTGGAGTACAAAAAAGCCTACAGCACCTGGTATTCCCAGGCGGTCTTCCATCCAGGTACTAACTAGGCCCGACACTGCTTAGCTTCTGAGATCAGACGAGATCAGGCACATTCAGTGTGGTGTGGCCGTAGGCTCTGGGCCTACTGAGTTTTGTACTTTTAAGCATCTAGTCGGCTAGACCTTGCAGTTTTAAAAGGCAATTGAGAAAGGGCTCACTTCCTGAACTTGGAGCACAAAAAAGCCTACAGCACCTGGTATTCCCAGGCGGTCTCCCATCCAGGTACTAACTAGGCCTGACACTGCTTAACTTCCGAGATCAGTCGAGATCGGGTGCATTCAGTGTGGTGTGGCCGTAGGCTCTAGGAATGCTAAGAATATTACTCTTATGCATTTGCATTTAGTAAGCTAAGCCATGCAGCCACTTGCAACATGATACCACGCTCAGCGCTCGATCAGGCTCGATCAGGCGAGATATATAAGACTGGTGGGCCCATTCAGGACTCCTATGTCTGGTAGGATAACTTTAATTCATCCATCCTGTGTCTGTTGCAGGGAGGTGGAGAGAACAATCAACACAATAATGGTTTTCTTTCATGCCTCTTGAAGGACTCAATATTCTCTGTACTGCATTACATGTGAAAGTTGATTTATTACCCATGAACACACTACCTGTATGCTAATTCTATGTAAAAAGGTAGCTCCAGCCCTCATGATGTTGTCCAACATTTCCGCTATAAAACGGGATACAATTATTTTGGAAACATACCAAATTTGAAAAATAATTGAGAAGTTGCGCAATTACTAATCATGGAGCACAAAAAAAGCCTACAGCACCTGGTATTCCCAGGCAGTCTCCCATCCAGGTACTAACTAGGCCCGACCCTGCTTAGCTTCCGAGATCGGGCGCATTCAGTGTGGTGTGGCCGTAGGCTCTGGGCCTAGTGAGTTTGTACTTTTAAGCATCTAGTCGGCTAGACCTTGCAGTTTTGAAAGGCAATTGTGAAATGGCTCACTTCCTGAACTTGGAGCACAAAAAAGCCTACAGCACCTGGTATTCCCAGGTGGTCTCCCATCCAGGTACTAACTAGGCCCGACACTGCTTAGCTTCCGAGATCAGACGAGATCGGGCGCAATCAGTGTGGTGTGGCCGTAGGCTCTGGGCCTAGTGAGTTTTGTACTTTTAAGCATCTAGTCAGCTAGACCTTGCAGTTTTGAAAGGCAATTGAGAAATGGCTCACTTCCTGAACTTGGAGCACAAAAAAGCCTACAGCACCTGGTATTCCCAGGCGGTCTCCCATCCAGGTACTAACGAGGCCCGACACTGCTTAGCTTCCGAGATCAGACGAGATCGGGCGCATTCAGTGTGCTGTGGCCGTAGGCTCTGGTTCTTGTGAGTTTTGTACTTTTAAGCATCTAGTCGGCTAGACCTTGCAGTTTTGAAAGGCAATTGAGAAATGGCTCACTTCCTGAACTTGGAGTACAAAAAAGCCTACAGCACCTGGTATTCCCAGGCGGTCTCCCATCCAGGTACTAACTAGGCCTGACACTGCTTAACTTCCGAGATCAGTCGAGATCGGGTGCATTCAGTGTGGTGTGGCCGTAGGCTCTAGGAATGCTAAGAATATTACTCTTATGCATTTGCATTTAGTAAGCTAAGCCATGCAGCCACTTGCAACATGATACCACGCTCATCGCTCGATCAGGCTCGATCAGGCGAGATATATAAGACTGGTGGGCCCATTCAGGACTCCTATGTCTGGTAGGATAACTTTAATTCATCCATCCTGTGTCTGTTGCAGGGAGGTGGAGAGAACAATCAACACAATAATGGTTTTCTTTCATGCCTCTTGAAGGACTCAATATTCTCTGTACTGCATTACATGTGAAAGTCGATTTATTACCCATGAACACACTACCTGTATGCTAATTCTATGTAAAAAGGTAGCTCCAGCCCTCATGATGTTGTCCAACATTTCCGCTATAAAACGGGATACAATTATTTTGGAAACATACCAAATTTGAAAAATAATTGAGAAGTTGCGCAATTACTAATCATGGAGCACAAAAAAAGCCTACAGCACCTGGTATTCCCAGGCAGTCTCCCATCCAGGTACTAACTAGGCCAGACCCTGCTTAGCTTCCGAGATCGGGCGCATTCAGTGTGGTGTGGCCGTAGGCTCTGGGCCTAGTGAGTTTGTACTTTTAAGCATCTAGTCGGCTAGACCTTGCAGTTTTGAAAGGCAATTGTGAAATGGCTCACTTCCTGAACTTGGAGCACAAAAAAGCCTACAGCACCTGGTATTCCCAGGTGGTCTCCCATCCAGGTACTAACTAGGCCCGACACTGCTTAGCTTCCGAGATCAGACGAGATCGGGCGCATTCAGTGTGGTGTGGCCGTAGGCTCTGGGCTTAGTGAGTTTTGTACTTTTAAGCATCTAGTCGGCTAGACCTTGCAGTTTTGAAAGGCAATTGAGAAATGGCTCACTTCCTGAACTTGGAGCACAAAAAAGCCTACAGCACCTGGTATTCCCAGGTGGTCTCCCATCCAGGTACTAACTAGGCCCGACACTGCTTAGCTTCCGAGATCAGACGAGATCGGGCGCAATCAGTGTGGTGTGGCCGTAGGCTCTGGGCCTAGTGAGTTTTGTACTTTTAAGCATCTAGTCAGCTAGACCTTGCAGTTTTGAAAGGCAATTGAGAAATGGCTCACTTCCTGAACTTGGAGCACAAAAAAGCCTACAGCACCTGGTATTCCCAGGCGGTCTCCCATCCAGGTACTAACGAGGCCCGACACTGCTTAGCTTCCGAGATCAGACGAGATCGGGCGCATTCAGTGTGCTGTGGCCGTAGGCTCTGGTTCTTGTGAGTTTTGTACTTTTAAGCATCTAGTCGGCTAGACCTTGCAGTTTTGAAAGGCAATTGAGAAATGGCTCACTTCCTGAACTTGGAGTACAAAAAAGCCTACAGCACCTGGTATTCCCAGGCGGTCTTCCATCCAGGTACTAACTAGGCCCGACACTGCTTAGCTTCTGAGATCAGACGAGATCAGGCACATTCAGTGTGGTGTGGCCGTAGGCTCTGGGCCTAGTGAGTTTTGTACTTTTAAGCATCTAGTCGGCTAGACCTTGCAGTTTTAAAAGGCAATTGAGAAAGGGCTCACTTCCTGAACTTGGAGCACAAAAAAGCCTACAGCACCTGGTATTCCCAGGCGGTCTCCCATCCAGGTACTAACTAGGCCTGACACTGCTTAACTTCCGAGATCAGTCGAGATCGGGTGCATTCAGTGTGGTGTGGCCGTAGGCTCTAGGAATGCTAAGAATATTACTCTTATGCATTTGCATTTAGTAAGCTAAGCCATGCAGCCACTTGCAACATGATACCACGCTCATCGCTCGATCAGGCTCGATCAGGCGAGATATATAAGACTGGTGGGCCCATTCAGGACTCCTATGTCTGGTAGGATAACTTTAATTCATCCATCCTGTGTCT
Organism: Ambystoma mexicanum; assembly: GCF_040938575.1. Taxonomy (NCBI): domain Eukaryota; kingdom Metazoa; phylum Chordata; class Amphibia; order Caudata; family Ambystomatidae; genus Ambystoma; species Ambystoma mexicanum. Next base: position 845,307,324 of record NC_090927.1, read on the forward strand.
GTTGCAGGGAGGTGGAGAGAACAATCAACACAATAATGGTTTTCTTTCATGCCTCTTGAAGGACTCAATATTCTCTGTACTGCATTACATGTGAAAGTCGATTTATTACCCATGAACACACTACCTGTATGCTAATTCTATGTAAAAAGGTAGCTCCAGCCCTCATGATGTTGTCCAACATTTCCGCTATAAAACGGGATACAATTATTTTGGAAACATACCAAATTTGAAAAATAATTGAGAAGTTGCGCAATTACTAATCATGGAGCACAAAAAAGCCTACAGCACCTGGTATTCCCAGGCAGTCTCCCATCCAGGTACTAACTAGGCCTGACCCTGCTTAGCTTCCGAGATCGGGCGCATTCAGTGTGGTGTGGCCGTAGGCTCTGGGCCTAGTGAGTTTTGTACTTTTAAGCATCTAGTCGGCTAGACCTTGCAGTTTTGAAAGGCAATTGTGAAATGGCTCACTTCCTGAACTTGGAGCACAAAAAAGCCTACAGCACCTGGTATTCCCAGGTGGTCTCCCATCCAGGTACTAACTAGGCCCGACACTGCTTAGCTTCCGAGATCAGACGAGATCGGGCGCAATCAGTGTGGTGTGGCCGTAGGCTCTGGGCCTAGTGAGTTTTGTACTTTTAAGCATCTAGTCAGCTAGACCTTGCAGTTTTGAAAGGCAATTGAGAAATGGCTCACTTCCTGAACTTGGAGCACAAAAAAGCCTACAGCACCTGGTATTCCCAGGCGGTCTCCCATCCAGGTACTAACGAGGCCCGACACTGCTTAGCTTCCGAGATCGGGCGCAATCAGTGTGGTGTGGCCGTAGGCTCTGGGCCTAGTGAGTTTTGTACTTTTAAGCATCTAGTCAGCTAGACCTTGCAATTTTGAAAGGCAATTGAGAAATGGCTCACTTCCTGAACTTGGAGCACAAAAAAGCCTACAGCACCTGGTATTCCCAGGCGGTCTCCCATCCAGGTACTAACGAGGCCCGACACTGCTTAGCTTCCGAGATCAGACGAGATCGGGCGCATTCAGTGTGGTGTGGCCGTAGGCTCTGGTTCTTGTGAGTTTTGTACTTTTAAGCATCTAGTCGGCTAGACCTTGCAGTTTTGAAAGGCAATTGAGAAATGGCTCACTTCCTGAACTTGGAGTACAAAAAAGCCTACAGCACCTGGTATTCCCAGGCGGTCTTCCATCCAGGTACTAACTAGGCCCGACACTGCTTAGCTTCTGAGATCAGACGAGATCAGGCACATTCAGTGTGGTGTGGCCGTAGGCTCTGGGCCTACTGAGTTTTGTACTTTTAAGCATCTAGTCGGCTAGACCTTGCAGTTTTAAAAGGCAATTGAGAAAGGGCTCACTTCCTGAACTTGGAGCACAAAAAAGCCTACAGCACCTGGTATTCCCAGGCGGTCTCCCATCCAGGTACTAACTAGGCCTGACACTGCTTAACTTCCGAGATCAGTCGAGATCGGGTGCATTCAGTGTGGTGTGGCCGTAGGCTCTAGGAATGCTAAGAATATTACTCTTATGCATTTGCATTTAGTAAGCTAAGCCATGCAGCCACTTGCAACATGATACCACGCTCATCGCTCGATCAGCGCTCGATCAGGCTCGATCAGGCGAGATATATAAGACTGGTGGGCCCATTCAGGACTCCTATGTCTGGTAGGATAACTTTAATTCATCCATCCTGTGTCTGTTGCAGGGAGGTGGAGAGAACAATCAACACAATAATGGTTTTCTTTCATGCCTCTTGAAGGACTCAATATTCTCTGTACTGCATTACATGTGAAAGTTGATTTATTACCCATGAACACACTACCTGTATGCTAATTCTATGTAAAAAGGTAGCTCCAGCCCTCATGATGTTGTCCAACATTTCCGCTATAAAACGGGATACAATTATTTTGGAAACATACCAAATTTGAAAAATAATTGAGAAGTTGCGCAATTACTAATCATGGAGCACAAAAAAAGCCTACAGCACCTGGTATTCCCAGGCAGTCTCCCATCCAGGTACTAACTAGGCCCGACCCTGCTTAGCTTCCGAGATCGGGCGCATTCAGTGTGGTGTGGCCGTAGGCTCTGGGCCTAGTGAGTTTGTACTTTTAAGCATCTAGTCGGCTAGACCTTGCAGTTTTGAAAGGCAATTGTGAAATGGCTCACTTCCTGAACTTGGAGCACAAAAAAGCCTACAGCACCTGGTATTCCCAGGTGGTCTCCCATCCAGGTACTAACTAGGCCCAACACTGCTTAGCTTCCGAGATCAGACGAGATCGGGCGCAATCAGTGTGGTGTGGCCGTAGGCTCTGGGCCTAGTGAGTTTTGTACTTTTAAGCATCTAGTCAGCTAGACCTTGCAGTTTTGAAAGGCAATTGAGAAATGGCTCACTTCCTGAACTTGGAGCACAAAAAAGCCTACAGCACCTGGTATTCCCAGGCGGTCTCCCATCCAGGTACTAACGAGGCCCGACACTGCTTAGCTTCCGAGATCAGACGAGATCGGGCGCATTCAGTGTGCTGTGGCCGTAGGCTCTGGTTCTTGTGAGTTTTGTACTTTTAAGCATCTAGTCGGCTAGACCTTGCAGTTTTGAAAGGCAATTGAGAAATGGCTCACTTCCTGAACTTGGAGTACAAAAAAGCCTACAGCACCTGGTATTCCCAGGCGGTCTCCCATCCAGGTACTAACTAGGCCTGACACTGCTTAACTTCCGAGATCAGTCGAGATCGGGTGCATTCAGTGTGGTGTGGCCGTAGGCTCTAGGAATGCTAAGAATATTACTCTTATGCATTTGCATTTAGTAAGCTAAGCCATGCAGCCACTTGCAACATGATACCACGCTCATCGCTCGATCAGGCTCGATCAGGCGAGATATATAAGACTGGTGGGCCCATTCAGGACTCCTATGTCTGGTAGGATAACTTTAATTCATCCATCCTGTGTCTGTTGCAGGGAGGTGGAGAGAACAATCAACACAATAATGGTTTTCTTTCATGCCTCTTGAAGGACTCAATATTCTCTGTACTGCATTACATGTGAAAGTCGATTTATTACCCATGAACACACTACCTGTATGCTAATTCTATGTAAAAAGGTAGCTCCAGCCCTCATGATGTTGTCCAACATTTCCGCTATAAAACGGGATACAATTATTTTGGAAACATACCAAATTTGAAAAATAATTGAGAAGTTGCGCAATTACTAATCATGGAGCACAAAAAAAGCCTACAGCACCTGGTATTCCCAGGCAGTCTCCCATCCAGGTACTAACTAGGCCAGACCCTGCTTAGCTTCCGAGATCGGGCGCATTCAGTGTGGTGTGGCCGTAGGCTCTGGGCCTAGTGAGTTTGTACTTTTAAGCATCTAGTCGGCTAGACCTTGCAGTTTTGAAAGGCAATTGTGAAATGGCTCACTTCCTGAACTTGGAGCACAAAAAAGCCTACAGCACCTGGTATTCCCAGGTGGTCTCCCATCCAGGTACTAACTAGGCCCGACACTGCTTAGCTTCCGAGATCAGACGAGATCGGGCGCATTCAGTGTGGTGTGGCCGTAGGCTCTGGGCTTAGTGAGTTTTGTACTTTTAAGCATCTAGTCGGCTAGACCTTGCAGTTTTGAAAGGCAATTGAGAAATGGCTCACTTCCTGAACTTGGAGCACAAAAAAGCCTACAGCACCTGGTATTCCCAGGTGGTCTCCCATCCAGGTACTAACTAGGCCCGACACTGCTTAGCTTCCGAGATCAGACGAGATCGGGCGCAATCAGTGTGGTGTGGCCGTAGGCTCTGGGCCTAGTGAGTTTTGTACTTTTAAGCATCTAGTCAGCTAGACCTTGCAGTTTTGAAAGGCAATTGAGAAATGGCTCACTTCCTGAACTTGGAGCACAAAAAAGCCTACAGCACCTGGTATTCCCAGGCGGTCTCCCATCCAGGTACTAACGAGGCCCGACACTGCTTAGCTTCCGAGATCAGACGAGATCGGGCGCATTCAGTGTGCTGTGGCCGTAGGCTCTGGTTCTTGTGAGTTTTGTACTTTTAAGCATCTAGTCGGCTAGACCTTGCAGTTTTGAAAGGCAATTGAGAAATGGCTCACTTCCTGAACTTGGAGTACAAAAAAGCCTACAGCACCTGGTATTCCCAGGCGGTCTTCCATCCAGGTACTAACTAGGCCCGACACTGCTTAGCTTCTGAGATCAGACGAGATCAGGCACATTCAGTGTGGTGTGGCCGTAGGCTCTGGGCCTAGTGAGTTTTGTACTTTTAAGCATCTAGTCGGCTAGACCTTGCAGTTTTAAAAGGCAATTGAGAAAGGGCTCACTTCCTGAACTTGGAGCACAAAAAAGCCTACAGCACCTGGTATTCCCAGGCGGTCTCCCATCCAGGTACTAACTAGGCCTGACACTGCTTAACTTCCGAGATCAGTCGAGATCGGGTGCATTCAGTGTGGTGTGGCCGTAGGCTCTAGGAATGCTAAGAATATTACTCTTATGCATTTGCATTTAGTAAGCTAAGCCATGCAGCCACTTGCAACATGATACCACGCTCATCGCTCGATCAGGCTCGATCAGGCGAGATATATAAGACTGGTGGGCCCATTCAGGACTCCTATGTCTGGTAGGATAACTTTAATTCATCCATCCTGTGTCTGTTGCAGGGAGGTGGAGAGAACAATCAACACAATAATGGTTTTCTTTCATGCCTCTTGAAGGACTCAATATTCTCTGTACTGCATTACATGTGAAAGTCGATTTATTACCCATGAACACACTACCTGTATGCTAATTCTATGTAAAAAGGTAGCTCCAGCCCTCATGATGTTGTCCAACATTTCCGCTATAAAACGGGATACAATTATTTTGGAAACATACCAAATTTGAAAAATAATTGAGAAGTTGCGCAATTACTAATCATGGAGCACAAAAAAGCCTACAGCACCTGGTATTCCCAGGCAGTCTCCCATCCAGGTACTAACTAGGCCTGACCCTGCTTAGCTTCCGAGATCGGGCGCATTCAGTGTGGTGTGGCCGTAGGCTCTGGGCCTAGTGAGTTTTGTACTTTTAAGCATCTAGTCGGCTAGACCTTGCAGTTTTGAAAGGCAATTGTGAAATGGCTCACTTCCTGAACTTGGAGCACAAAAAAGCCTACAGCACCTGGTATTCCCAGGTGGTCTCCCATCCAGGTACTAACTAGGCCCGACACTGCTTAGCTTCCGAGATCAGACGAGATCGGGCGCAATCAGTGTGGTGTGGCCGTAGGCTCTGGGCCTAGTGAGTTTTGTACTTTTAAGCATCTAGTCAGCTAGACCTTGCAGTTTTGAAAGGCAATTGAGAAATGGCTCACTTCCTGAACTTGGAGCACAAAAAAGCCTACAGCACCTGGTATTCCCAGGCGGTCTCCCATCCAGGTACTAACGAGGCCCGACACTGCTTAGCTTCCGAGATCGGGCGCAATCAGTGTGGTGTGGCCGTAGGCTCTGGGCCTAGTGAGTTTTGTACTTTTAAGCATCTAGTCAGCTAGACCTTGCAATTTTGAAAGGCAATTGAGAAATGGCTCACTTCCTGAACTTGGAGCACAAAAAAGCCTACAGCACCTGGTATTCCCAGGCGGTCTCCCATCCAGGTACTAACGAGGCCCGACACTGCTTAGCTTCCGAGATCAGACGAGATCGGGCGCATTCAGTGTGGTGTGGCCGTAGGCTCTGGTTCTTGTGAGTTTTGTACTTTTAAGCATCTAGTCGGCTAGACCTTGCAGTTTTGAAAGGCAATTGAGAAATGGCTCACTTCCTGAACTTGGAGTACAAAAAAGCCTACAGCACCTGGTATTCCCAGGCGGTCTTCCATCCAGGTACTAACTAGGCCCGACACTGCTTAGCTTCTGAGATCAGACGAGATCAGGCACATTCAGTGTGGTGTGGCCGTAGGCTCTGGGCCTACTGAGTTTTGTACTTTTAAGCATCTAGTCGGCTAGACCTTGCAGTTTTAAAAGGCAATTGAGAAAGGGCTCACTTCCTGAACTTGGAGCACAAAAAAGCCTACAGCACCTGGTATTCCCAGGCGGTCTCCCATCCAGGTACTAACTAGGCCTGACACTGCTTAACTTCCGAGATCAGTCGAGATCGGGTGCATTCAGTGTGGTGTGGCCGTAGGCTCTAGGAATGCTAAGAATATTACTCTTATGCATTTGCATTTAGTAAGCTAAGCCATGCAGCCACTTGCAACATGATACCACGCTCATCGCTCGATCAGGCTCGATCAGGCGAGATATATAAGACTGGTGGGCCCATTCAGGACTCCTATGTCTGGTAGGATAACTTTAATTCATCCATCCTGTGTCTGTTGCAGGGAGGTGGAGAGAACAATCAACACAATAATGGTTTTCTTTCATGCCTCTTGAAGGACTCAATATTCTCTGTACTGCATTACATGTGAAAGTCGATTTATTACCCATGAACACACTACCTGTATGCTAATTCTATGTAAAAAGGTAGCTCCAGCCCTCATGATGTTGTCCAACATTTCCGCTATAAAACGGGATACAATTATTTTGGAAACATACCAAATTTGAAAAATAATTGAGAAGTTGCGCAATTACTAATCATGGAGCACAAAAAAAGCCTACAGCACCTGGTATTCCCAGGCAGTCTCCCATCCAGGTACTAACTAGGCCAGACCCTGCTTAGCTTCCGAGATCGGGCGCATTCAGTGTGGTGTGGCCGTAGGCTCTGGGCCTAGTGAGTTTGTACTTTTAAGCATCTAGTCGGCTAGACCTTGCAGTTTTGAAAGGCAATTGTGAAATGGCTCACTTCCTGAACTTGGAGCACAAAAAAGCCTACAGCACCTGGTATTCCCAGGTGGTCTCCCATCCAGGTACTAACTAGGCCCGACACTGCTTAGCTTCCGAGATCAGACGAGATCGGGCGCAATCAGTGTGGTGTGGCCGTAGGCTCTGGGCCTAGTGAGTTTTGTACTTTTAAGCATCTAGTCAGCTAGACCTTGCAGTTTTGAAAGGCAATTGAGAAATGGCTCACTTCCTGAACTTGGAGCACAAAAAAGCCTACAGCACCTGGTATTCCCAGGCGGTCTCCCATCCAGGTACTAACGAGGCCCGACACTGCTTAGCTTCCGAGATCGGGCGCAATCAGTGTGGTGTGGCCGTAGGCTCTGGGCCTAGTGAGTTTTGTACTTTTAAGCATCTAGTCAGCTAGACCTTGCAATTTTGAAAGGCAATTGAGAAATGGCTCACTTCCTGAACTTGGAGCACAAAAAAGCCTACAGCACCTGGTATTCCCAGGCGGTCTCCCATCCAGGTACTAACGAGGCCCGACACTGCTTAGCTTCCGAGATCAGACGAGATCGGGCGCATTCAGTGTGGTGTGGCCGTAGGCTCTGGTTCTTGTGAGTTTTGTACTTTTAAGCATCTAGTCGGCTAGACCTTGCAGTTTTGAAAGGCAATTGAGAAATGGCTCACTTCCTGAACTTGGAGTACAAAAAAGCCTACAGCACCTGGTATTCCCAGGCGGTCTTCCATCCAGGTACTAACTAGGCCCGACACTGCTTAGCTTCTGAGATCAGACGAGATCAGGCACATTCAGTGTGGTGTGGCCGTAGGCTCTGGGCCTACTGAGTTTTGTACTTTTAAGCATCTAGTCGGCTAGACCTTGCAGTTTTAAAAGGCAATTGAGAAAGGGCTCACTTCCTGAACTTGGAGCACAAAAAAGCCTACAGCACCTGGTATTCCCAGGCGGTCTCCCATCCAGGTACTAACTAGGCCTGACACTGCTTAACTTCCGAGATCAGTCGAGATCGGGTGCATTCAGTGTGGTGTGGCCGTAGGCTCTAGGAATGCTAAGAATATTACTCTTATGCATTTGCATTTAGTAAGCTAAGCCATGCAGCCACTTGCAACATGATACCACGCTCAGCGCTCGATCAGGCTCGATCAGGCGAGATATATAAGACTGGTGGGCCCATTCAGGACTCCTATGTCTGGTAGGATAACTTTAATTCATCCATCCTGTGTCTGTTGCAGGGAGGTGGAGAGAACAATCAACACAATAATGGTTTTCTTTCATGCCTCTTGAAGGACTCAATATTCTCTGTACTGCATTACATGTGAAAGTTGATTTATTACCCATGAACACACTACCTGTATGCTAATTCTATGTAAAAAGGTAGCTCCAGCCCTCATGATGTTGTCCAACATTTCCGCTATAAAACGGGATACAATTATTTTGGAAACATACCAAATTTGAAAAATAATTGAGAAGTTGCGCAATTACTAATCATGGAGCACAAAAAAAGCCTACAGCACCTGGTATTCCCAGGCAGTCTCCCATCCAGGTACTAACTAGGCCCGACCCTGCTTAGCTTCCGAGATCGGGCGCATTCAGTGTGGTGTGGCCGTAGGCTCTGGGCCTAGTGAGTTTGTACTTTTAAGCATCTAGTCGGCTAGACCTTGCAGTTTTGAAAGGCAATTGTGAAATGGCTCACTTCCTGAACTTGGAGCACAAAAAAGCCTACAGCACCTGGTATTCCCAGGTGGTCTCCCATCCAGGTACTAACTAGGCCCGACACTGCTTAGCTTCCGAGATCAGACGAGATCGGGCGCAATCAGTGTGGTGTGGCCGTAGGCTCTGGGCCTAGTGAGTTTTGTACTTTTAAGCATCTAGTCAGCTAGACCTTGCAGTTTTGAAAGGCAATTGAGAAATGGCTCACTTCCTGAACTTGGAGCACAAAAAAGCCTACAGCACCTGGTATTCCCAGGCGGTCTCCCATCCAGGTACTAACGAGGCCCGACACTGCTTAGCTTCCGAGATCAGACGAGATCGGGCGCATTCAGTGTGCTGTGGCCGTAGGCTCTGGTTCTTGTGAGTTTTGTACTTTTAAGCATCTAGTCGGCTAGACCTTGCAGTTTTGAAAGGCAATTGAGAAATGGCTCACTTCCTGAACTTGGAGTACAAAAAAGCCTACAGCACCTGGTATTCCCAGGCGGTCTCCCATCCAGGTACTAACTAGGCCTGACACTGCTTAACTTCCGAGATCAGTCGAGATCGGGTGCATTCAGTGTGGTGTGGCCGTAGGCTCTAGGAATGCTAAGAATATTACTCTTATGCATTTGCATTTAGTAAGCTAAGCCATGCAGCCACTTGCAACATGATACCACGCTCATCGCTCGATCAGGCTCGATCAGGCGAGATATATAAGACTGGTGGGCCCATTCAGGACTCCTATGTCTGGTAGGATAACTTTAATTCATCCATCCTGTGTCTGTTGCAGGGAGGTGGAGAGAACAATCAACACAATAATGGTTTTCTTTCATGCCTCTTGAAGGACTCAATATTCTCTGTACTGCATTACATGTGAAAGTCGATTTATTACCCATGAACACACTACCTGTATGCTAATTCTATGTAAAAAGGTAGCTCCAGCCCTCATGATGTTGTCCAACATTTCCGCTATAAAACGGGATACAATTATTTTGGAAACATACCAAATTTGAAAAATAATTGAGAAGTTGCGCAATTACTAATCATGGAGCACAAAAAAAGCCTACAGCACCTGGTATTCCCAGGCAGTCTCCCATCCAGGTACTAACTAGGCCAGACCCTGCTTAGCTTCCGAGATCGGGCGCATTCAGTGTGGTGTGGCCGTAGGCTCTGGGCCTAGTGAGTTTGTACTTTTAAGCATCTAGTCGGCTAGACCTTGCAGTTTTGAAAGGCAATTGTGAAATGGCTCACTTCCTGAACTTGGAGCACAAAAAAGCCTACAGCACCTGGTATTCCCAGGTGGTCTCCCATCCAGGTACTAACTAGGCCCGACACTGCTTAGCTTCCGAGATCAGACGAGATCGGGCGCATTCAGTGTGGTGTGGCCGTAGGCTCTGGGCTTAGTGAGTTTTGTACTTTTAAGCATCTAGTCGGCTAGACCTTGCAGTTTTGAAAGGCAATTGAGAAATGGCTCACTTCCTGAACTTGGAGCACAAAAAAGCCTACAGCACCTGGTATTCCCAGGTGGTCTCCCATCCAGGTACTAACTAGGCCCGACACTGCTTAGCTTCCGAGATCAGACGAGATCGGGCGCAATCAGTGTGGTGTGGCCGTAGGCTCTGGGCCTAGTGAGTTTTGTACTTTTAAGCATCTAGTCAGCTAGACCTTGCAGTTTTGAAAGGCAATTGAGAAATGGCTCACTTCCTGAACTTGGAGCACAAAAAAGCCTACAGCACCTGGTATTCCCAGGCGGTCTCCCATCCAGGTACTAACGAGGCCCGACACTGCTTAGCTTCCGAGATCAGACGAGATCGGGCGCATTCAGTGTGCTGTGGCCGTAGGCTCTGGTTCTTGTGAGTTTTGTACTTTTAAGCATCTAGTCGGCTAGACCTTGCAGTTTTGAAAGGCAATTGAGAAATGGCTCACTTCCTGAACTTGGAGTACAAAAAAGCCTACAGCACCTGGTATTCCCAGGCGGTCTTCCATCCAGGTACTAACTAGGCCCGACACTGCTTAGCTTCTGAGATCAGACGAGATCAGGCACATTCAGTGTGGTGTGGCCGTAGGCTCTGGGCCTAGTGAGTTTTGTACTTTTAAGCATCTAGTCGGCTAGACCTTGCAGTTTTAAAAGGCAATTGAGAAAGGGCTCACTTCCTGAACTTGGAGCACAAAAAAGCCTACAGCACCTGGTATTCCCAGGCGGTCTCCCATCCAGGTACTAACTAGGCCTGACACTGCTTAACTTCCGAGATCAGTCGAGATCGGGTGCATTCAGTGTGGTGTGGCCGTAGGCTCTAGGAATGCTAAGAATATTACTCTTATGCATTTGCATTTAGTAAGCTAAGCCATGCAGCCACTTGCAACATGATACCACGCTCATCGCTCGATCAGGCTCGATCAGGCGAGATATATAAGACTGGTGGGCCCATTCAGGACTCCTATGTCTGGTAGGATAACTTTAATTCATCCATCCTGTGTCTGTTGCAGGGAGGTGGAGAGAACAATCAACACAATAATGGTTTTCTTTCATGCCTCTTGAAGGACTCAATATTCTCTGTACTGCATTACATGTGAAAGTCGATTTATTACCCATGAACACACTACCTGTATGCTAATTCTATGTAAAAAGGTAGCTCCAGCCCTCATGATGTTGTCCAACATTTCCGCTATAAAACGGGATACAATTATTTTGGAAACATACCAAATTTGAAAAATAATTGAGAAGTTGCGCAATTACTAATCATGGAGCACAAAAAAGCCTACAGCACCTGGTATTCCCAGGCAGTCTCCCATCCAGGTACTAACTAGGCCTGACCCTGCTTAGCTTCCGAGATCGGGCGCATTCAGTGTGGTGTGGCCGTAGGCTCTGGGCCTAGTGAGTTTTGTACTTTTAAGCATCTAGTCGGCTAGACCTTGCAGTTTTGAAAGGCAATTGTGAAATGGCTCACTTCCTGAACTTGGAGCACAAAAAAGCCTACAGCACCTGGTATTCCCAGGTGGTCTCCCATCCAGGTACTAACTAGGCCCGACACTGCTTAGCTTCCGAGATCAGACGAGATCGGGCGCAATCAGTGTGGTGTGGCCGTAGGCTCTGGGCCTAGTGAGTTTTGTACTTTTAAGCATCTAGTCAGCTAGACCTTGCAGTTTTGAAAGGCAATTGAGAAATGGCTCACTTCCTGAACTTGGAGCACAAAAAAGCCTACAGCACCTGGTATTCCCAGGCGGTCTCCCATCCAGGTACTAACGAGGCCCGACACTGCTTAGCTTCCGAGATCGGGCGCAATCAGTGTGGTGTGGCCGTAGGCTCTGGGCCTAGTGAGTTTTGTACTTTTAAGCATCTAGTCAGCTAGACCTTGCAATTTTGAAAGGCAATTGAGAAATGGCTCACTTCCTGAACTTGGAGCACAAAAAAGCCTACAGCACCTGGTATTCCCAGGCGGTCTCCCATCCAGGTACTAACGAGGCCCGACACTGCTTAGCTTCCGAGATCAGACGAGATCGGGCGCATTCAGTGTGGTGTGGCCGTAGGCTCTGGTTCTTGTGAGTTTTGTACTTTTAAGCATCTAGTCGGCTAGACCTTGCAGTTTTGAAAGGCAATTGAGAAATGGCTCACTTCCTGAACTTGGAGTACAAAAAAGCCTACAGCACCTGGTATTCCCAGGCGGTCTTCCATCCAGGTACTAACTAGGCCCGACACTGCTTAGCTTCTGAGATCAGACGAGATCAGGCACATTCAGTGTGGTGTGGCCGTAGGCTCTGGGCCTACTGAGTTTTGTACTTTTAAGCATCTAGTCGGCTAGACCTTGCAGTTTTAAAAGGCAATTGAGAAAGGGCTCACTTCCTGAACTTGGAGCACAAAAAAGCCTACAGCACCTGGTATTCCCAGGCGGTCTCCCATCCAGGTACTAACTAGGCCTGACACTGCTTAACTTCCGAGATCAGTCGAGATCGGGTGCATTCAGTGTGGTGTGGCCGTAGGCTCTAGGAATGCTAAGAATATTACTCTTATGCATTTGCATTTAGTAAGCTAAGCCATGCAGCCACTTGCAACATGATACCACGCTCATCGCTCGATCAGCGCTCGATCAGGCTCGATCAGGCGAGATATATAAGACTGGTGGGCCCATTCAGGACTCCTATGTCTGGTAGGATAACTTTAATTCATCCATCCTGTGTCTGTTGCAGGGAGGTGGAGAGAACAATCAACACAATAATGGTTTTCTTTCATGCCTCTTGAAGGACTCAATATTCTCTGTACTGCATTACATGTGAAAGTTGATTTATTACCCATGAACACACTACCTGTATGCTAATTCTATGTAAAAAGGTAGCTCCAGCCCTCATGATGTTGTCCAACATTTCCGCTATAAAACGGGATACAATTATTTTGGAAACATACCAAATTTGAAAAATAATTGAGAAGTTGCGCAATTACTAATCATGGAGCACAAAAAAAGCCTACAGCACCTGGTATTCCCAGGCAGTCTCCCATCCAGGTACTAACTAGGCCCGACCCTGCTTAGCTTCCGAGATCGGGCGCATTCAGTGTGGTGTGGCCGTAGGCTCTGGGCCTAGTGAGTTTGTACTTTTAAGCATCTAGTCGGCTAGACCTTGCAGTTTTGAAAGGCAATTGTGAAATGGCTCACTTCCTGAACTTGGAGCACAAAAAAGCCTACAGCACCTGGTATTCCCAGGTGGTCTCCCATCCAGGTACTAACTAGGCCCAACACTGCTTAGCTTCCGAGATCAGACGAGATCGGGCGCAATCAGTGTGGTGTGGCCGTAGGCTCTGGGCCTAGTGAGTTTTGTACTTTTAAGCATCTAGTCAGCTAGACCTTGCAGTTTTGAAAGGCAATTGAGAAATGGCTCACTTCCTGAACTTGGAGCACAAAAAAGCCTACAGCACCTGGTATTCCCAGGCGGTCTCCCATCCAGGTACTAACGAGGCCCGACACTGCTTAGCTTCCGAGATCAGACGAGATCGGGCGCATTCAGTGTGCTGTGGCCGTAGGCTCTGGTTCTTGTGAGTTTTGTACTTTTAAGCATCTAGTCGGCTAGACCTTGCAGTTTTGAAAGGCAATTGAGAAATGGCTCACTTCCTGAACTTGGAGTACAAAAAAGCCTACAGCACCTGGTATTCCCAGGCGGTCTCCCATCCAGGTACTAACTAGGCCTGACACTGCTTAACTTCCGAGATCAGTCGAGATCGGGTGCATTCAGTGTGGTGTGGCCGTAGGCTCTAGGAATGCTAAGAATATTACTCTTATGCATTTGCATTTAGTAAGCTAAGCCATGCAGCCACTTGCAACATGATACCACGCTCATCGCTCGATCAGGCTCGATCAGGCGAGATATATAAGACTGGTGGGCCCATTCAGGACTCCTATGTCTGGTAGGATAACTTTAATTCATCCATCCTGTGTCTGTTGCAGGGAGGTGGAGAGAACAATCAACACAATAATGGTTTTCTTTCATGCCTCTTGAAGGACTCAATATTCTCTGTACTGCATTACATGTGAAAGTCGATTTATTACCCATGAACACACTACCTGTATGCTAATTCTATGTAAAAAGGTAGCTCCAGCCCTCATGATGTTGTCCAACATTTCCGCTATAAAACGGGATACAATTATTTTGGAAACATACCAAATTTGAAAAATAATTGAGAAGTTGCGCAATTACTAATCATGGAGCACAAAAAAAGCCTACAGCACCTGGTATTCCCAGGCAGTCTCCCATCCAGGTACTAACTAGGCCAGACCCTGCTTAGCTTCCGAGATCGGGCGCATTCAGTGTGGTGTGGCCGTAGGCTCTGGGCCTAGTGAGTTTGTACTTTTAAGCATCTAGTCGGCTAGACCTTGCAGTT
>NC_090927.1:845324169-845339169 GCF_040938575.1 Ambystoma mexicanum
CAGGCACATTCAGTGTGGTGTGGCCGTAGGCTCTGGGCCTACTGAGTTTTGTACTTTTAAGCATCTAGTCGGCTAGACCTTGCAGTTTTAAAAGGCAATTGAGAAAGGGCTCACTTCCTGAACTTGGAGCACAAAAAAGCCTACAGCACCTGGTATTCCCAGGCGGTCTCCCATCCAGGTACTAACTAGGCCTGACACTGCTTAACTTCCGAGATCAGTCGAGATCGGGTGCATTCAGTGTGGTGTGGCCGTAGGCTCTAGGAATGCTAAGAATATTACTCTTATGCATTTGCATTTAGTAAGCTAAGCCATGCAGCCACTTGCAACATGATACCACGCTCATCGCTCGATCAGGCTCGATCAGGCGAGATATATAAGACTGGTGGGCCCATTCAGGACTCCTATGTCTGGTAGGATAACTTTAATTCATCCATCCTGTGTCTGTTGCAGGGAGGTGGAGAGAACAATCAACACAATAATGGTTTTCTTTCATGCCTCTTGAAGGACTCAATATTCTCTGTACTGCATTACATGTGAAAGTCGATTTATTACCCATGAACACACTACCTGTATGCTAATTCTATGTAAAAAGGTAGCTCCAGCCCTCATGATGTTGTCCAACATTTCCGCTATAAAACGGGATACAATTATTTTGGAAACATACCAAATTTGAAAAATAATTGAGAAGTTGCGCAATTACTAATCATGGAGCACAAAAAAAGCCTACAGCACCTGGTATTCCCAGGCAGTCTCCCATCCAGGTACTAACTAGGCCAGACCCTGCTTAGCTTCCGAGATCGGGCGCATTCAGTGTGGTGTGGCCGTAGGCTCTGGGCCTAGTGAGTTTGTACTTTTAAGCATCTAGTCGGCTAGACCTTGCAGTTTTGAAAGGCAATTGTGAAATGGCTCACTTCCTGAACTTGGAGCACAAAAAAGCCTACAGCACCTGGTATTCCCAGGTGGTCTCCCATCCAGGTACTAACTAGGCCCGACACTGCTTAGCTTCCGAGATCAGACGAGATCGGGCGCATTCAGTGTGGTGTGGCCGTAGGCTCTGGGCTTAGTGAGTTTTGTACTTTTAAGCATCTAGTCGGCTAGACCTTGCAGTTTTGAAAGGCAATTGAGAAATGGCTCACTTCCTGAACTTGGAGCACAAAAAAGCCTACAGCACCTGGTATTCCCAGGTGGTCTCCCATCCAGGTACTAACTAGGCCCGACACTGCTTAGCTTCCGAGATCAGACGAGATCGGGCGCAATCAGTGTGGTGTGGCCGTAGGCTCTGGGCCTAGTGAGTTTTGTACTTTTAAGCATCTAGTCAGCTAGACCTTGCAGTTTTGAAAGGCAATTGAGAAATGGCTCACTTCCTGAACTTGGAGCACAAAAAAGCCTACAGCACCTGGTATTCCCAGGCGGTCTCCCATCCAGGTACTAACGAGGCCCGACACTGCTTAGCTTCCGAGATCAGACGAGATCGGGCGCATTCAGTGTGCTGTGGCCGTAGGCTCTGGTTCTTGTGAGTTTTGTACTTTTAAGCATCTAGTCGGCTAGACCTTGCAGTTTTGAAAGGCAATTGAGAAATGGCTCACTTCCTGAACTTGGAGTACAAAAAAGCCTACAGCACCTGGTATTCCCAGGCGGTCTTCCATCCAGGTACTAACTAGGCCCGACACTGCTTAGCTTCTGAGATCAGACGAGATCAGGCACATTCAGTGTGGTGTGGCCGTAGGCTCTGGGCCTAGTGAGTTTTGTACTTTTAAGCATCTAGTCGGCTAGACCTTGCAGTTTTAAAAGGCAATTGAGAAAGGGCTCACTTCCTGAACTTGGAGCACAAAAAAGCCTACAGCACCTGGTATTCCCAGGCGGTCTCCCATCCAGGTACTAACTAGGCCTGACACTGCTTAACTTCCGAGATCAGTCGAGATCGGGTGCATTCAGTGTGGTGTGGCCGTAGGCTCTAGGAATGCTAAGAATATTACTCTTATGCATTTGCATTTAGTAAGCTAAGCCATGCAGCCACTTGCAACATGATACCACGCTCATCGCTCGATCAGGCTCGATCAGGCGAGATATATAAGACTGGTGGGCCCATTCAGGACTCCTATGTCTGGTAGGATAACTTTAATTCATCCATCCTGTGTCTGTTGCAGGGAGGTGGAGAGAACAATCAACACAATAATGGTTTTCTTTCATGCCTCTTGAAGGACTCAATATTCTCTGTACTGCATTACATGTGAAAGTCGATTTATTACCCATGAACACACTACCTGTATGCTAATTCTATGTAAAAAGGTAGCTCCAGCCCTCATGATGTTGTCCAACATTTCCGCTATAAAACGGGATACAATTATTTTGGAAACATACCAAATTTGAAAAATAATTGAGAAGTTGCGCAATTACTAATCATGGAGCACAAAAAAGCCTACAGCACCTGGTATTCCCAGGCAGTCTCCCATCCAGGTACTAACTAGGCCTGACCCTGCTTAGCTTCCGAGATCGGGCGCATTCAGTGTGGTGTGGCCGTAGGCTCTGGGCCTAGTGAGTTTTGTACTTTTAAGCATCTAGTCGGCTAGACCTTGCAGTTTTGAAAGGCAATTGTGAAATGGCTCACTTCCTGAACTTGGAGCACAAAAAAGCCTACAGCACCTGGTATTCCCAGGTGGTCTCCCATCCAGGTACTAACTAGGCCCGACACTGCTTAGCTTCCGAGATCAGACGAGATCGGGCGCAATCAGTGTGGTGTGGCCGTAGGCTCTGGGCCTAGTGAGTTTTGTACTTTTAAGCATCTAGTCAGCTAGACCTTGCAGTTTTGAAAGGCAATTGAGAAATGGCTCACTTCCTGAACTTGGAGCACAAAAAAGCCTACAGCACCTGGTATTCCCAGGCGGTCTCCCATCCAGGTACTAACGAGGCCCGACACTGCTTAGCTTCCGAGATCGGGCGCAATCAGTGTGGTGTGGCCGTAGGCTCTGGGCCTAGTGAGTTTTGTACTTTTAAGCATCTAGTCAGCTAGACCTTGCAATTTTGAAAGGCAATTGAGAAATGGCTCACTTCCTGAACTTGGAGCACAAAAAAGCCTACAGCACCTGGTATTCCCAGGCGGTCTCCCATCCAGGTACTAACGAGGCCCGACACTGCTTAGCTTCCGAGATCAGACGAGATCGGGCGCATTCAGTGTGGTGTGGCCGTAGGCTCTGGTTCTTGTGAGTTTTGTACTTTTAAGCATCTAGTCGGCTAGACCTTGCAGTTTTGAAAGGCAATTGAGAAATGGCTCACTTCCTGAACTTGGAGTACAAAAAAGCCTACAGCACCTGGTATTCCCAGGCGGTCTTCCATCCAGGTACTAACTAGGCCCGACACTGCTTAGCTTCTGAGATCAGACGAGATCAGGCACATTCAGTGTGGTGTGGCCGTAGGCTCTGGGCCTACTGAGTTTTGTACTTTTAAGCATCTAGTCGGCTAGACCTTGCAGTTTTAAAAGGCAATTGAGAAAGGGCTCACTTCCTGAACTTGGAGCACAAAAAAGCCTACAGCACCTGGTATTCCCAGGCGGTCTCCCATCCAGGTACTAACTAGGCCTGACACTGCTTAACTTCCGAGATCAGTCGAGATCGGGTGCATTCAGTGTGGTGTGGCCGTAGGCTCTAGGAATGCTAAGAATATTACTCTTATGCATTTGCATTTAGTAAGCTAAGCCATGCAGCCACTTGCAACATGATACCACGCTCAGCGCTCGATCAGGCTCGATCAGGCGAGATATATAAGACTGGTGGGCCCATTCAGGACTCCTATGTCTGGTAGGATAACTTTAATTCATCCATCCTGTGTCTGTTGCAGGGAGGTGGAGAGAACAATCAACACAATAATGGTTTTCTTTCATGCCTCTTGAAGGACTCAATATTCTCTGTACTGCATTACATGTGAAAGTTGATTTATTACCCATGAACACACTACCTGTATGCTAATTCTATGTAAAAAGGTAGCTCCAGCCCTCATGATGTTGTCCAACATTTCCGCTATAAAACGGGATACAATTATTTTGGAAACATACCAAATTTGAAAAATAATTGAGAAGTTGCGCAATTACTAATCATGGAGCACAAAAAAAGCCTACAGCACCTGGTATTCCCAGGCAGTCTCCCATCCAGGTACTAACTAGGCCCGACCCTGCTTAGCTTCCGAGATCGGGCGCATTCAGTGTGGTGTGGCCGTAGGCTCTGGGCCTAGTGAGTTTGTACTTTTAAGCATCTAGTCGGCTAGACCTTGCAGTTTTGAAAGGCAATTGTGAAATGGCTCACTTCCTGAACTTGGAGCACAAAAAAGCCTACAGCACCTGGTATTCCCAGGTGGTCTCCCATCCAGGTACTAACTAGGCCCGACACTGCTTAGCTTCCGAGATCAGACGAGATCGGGCGCAATCAGTGTGGTGTGGCCGTAGGCTCTGGGCCTAGTGAGTTTTGTACTTTTAAGCATCTAGTCAGCTAGACCTTGCAGTTTTGAAAGGCAATTGAGAAATGGCTCACTTCCTGAACTTGGAGCACAAAAAAGCCTACAGCACCTGGTATTCCCAGGCGGTCTCCCATCCAGGTACTAACGAGGCCCGACACTGCTTAGCTTCCGAGATCAGACGAGATCGGGCGCATTCAGTGTGCTGTGGCCGTAGGCTCTGGTTCTTGTGAGTTTTGTACTTTTAAGCATCTAGTCGGCTAGACCTTGCAGTTTTGAAAGGCAATTGAGAAATGGCTCACTTCCTGAACTTGGAGTACAAAAAAGCCTACAGCACCTGGTATTCCCAGGCGGTCTCCCATCCAGGTACTAACTAGGCCTGACACTGCTTAACTTCCGAGATCAGTCGAGATCGGGTGCATTCAGTGTGGTGTGGCCGTAGGCTCTAGGAATGCTAAGAATATTACTCTTATGCATTTGCATTTAGTAAGCTAAGCCATGCAGCCACTTGCAACATGATACCACGCTCATCGCTCGATCAGGCTCGATCAGGCGAGATATATAAGACTGGTGGGCCCATTCAGGACTCCTATGTCTGGTAGGATAACTTTAATTCATCCATCCTGTGTCTGTTGCAGGGAGGTGGAGAGAACAATCAACACAATAATGGTTTTCTTTCATGCCTCTTGAAGGACTCAATATTCTCTGTACTGCATTACATGTGAAAGTCGATTTATTACCCATGAACACACTACCTGTATGCTAATTCTATGTAAAAAGGTAGCTCCAGCCCTCATGATGTTGTCCAACATTTCCGCTATAAAACGGGATACAATTATTTTGGAAACATACCAAATTTGAAAAATAATTGAGAAGTTGCGCAATTACTAATCATGGAGCACAAAAAAAGCCTACAGCACCTGGTATTCCCAGGCAGTCTCCCATCCAGGTACTAACTAGGCCAGACCCTGCTTAGCTTCCGAGATCGGGCGCATTCAGTGTGGTGTGGCCGTAGGCTCTGGGCCTAGTGAGTTTGTACTTTTAAGCATCTAGTCGGCTAGACCTTGCAGTTTTGAAAGGCAATTGTGAAATGGCTCACTTCCTGAACTTGGAGCACAAAAAAGCCTACAGCACCTGGTATTCCCAGGTGGTCTCCCATCCAGGTACTAACTAGGCCCGACACTGCTTAGCTTCCGAGATCAGACGAGATCGGGCGCATTCAGTGTGGTGTGGCCGTAGGCTCTGGGCTTAGTGAGTTTTGTACTTTTAAGCATCTAGTCGGCTAGACCTTGCAGTTTTGAAAGGCAATTGAGAAATGGCTCACTTCCTGAACTTGGAGCACAAAAAAGCCTACAGCACCTGGTATTCCCAGGTGGTCTCCCATCCAGGTACTAACTAGGCCCGACACTGCTTAGCTTCCGAGATCAGACGAGATCGGGCGCAATCAGTGTGGTGTGGCCGTAGGCTCTGGGCCTAGTGAGTTTTGTACTTTTAAGCATCTAGTCAGCTAGACCTTGCAGTTTTGAAAGGCAATTGAGAAATGGCTCACTTCCTGAACTTGGAGCACAAAAAAGCCTACAGCACCTGGTATTCCCAGGCGGTCTCCCATCCAGGTACTAACGAGGCCCGACACTGCTTAGCTTCCGAGATCAGACGAGATCGGGCGCATTCAGTGTGCTGTGGCCGTAGGCTCTGGTTCTTGTGAGTTTTGTACTTTTAAGCATCTAGTCGGCTAGACCTTGCAGTTTTGAAAGGCAATTGAGAAATGGCTCACTTCCTGAACTTGGAGTACAAAAAAGCCTACAGCACCTGGTATTCCCAGGCGGTCTTCCATCCAGGTACTAACTAGGCCCGACACTGCTTAGCTTCTGAGATCAGACGAGATCAGGCACATTCAGTGTGGTGTGGCCGTAGGCTCTGGGCCTAGTGAGTTTTGTACTTTTAAGCATCTAGTCGGCTAGACCTTGCAGTTTTAAAAGGCAATTGAGAAAGGGCTCACTTCCTGAACTTGGAGCACAAAAAAGCCTACAGCACCTGGTATTCCCAGGCGGTCTCCCATCCAGGTACTAACTGGGCCTGACACTGCTTAACTTCCGAGATCAGTCGAGATCGGGTGCATTCAGTGTGGTGTGGCCGTAGGCTCTAGGAATGCTAAGAATATTACTCTTATGCATTTGCATTTAGTAAGCTAAGCCATGCAGCCACTTGCAACATGATACCACGCTCATCGCTCGATCAGGCTCGATCAGGCGAGATATATAAGACTGGTGGGCCCATTCAGGACTCCTATGTCTGGTAGGATAACTTTAATTCATCCATCCTGTGTCTGTTGCAGGGAGGTGGAGAGAACAATCAACACAATAATGGTTTTCTTTCATGCCTCTTGAAGGACTCAATATTCTCTGTACTGCATTACATGTGAAAGTTGATTTATTACCCATGAACACACTACCTGTATGCTAATTCTATGTAAAAAGGTAGCTCCAGCCCTCATGATGTTGTCCAACATTTCCGCTATAAAACGGGATACAATTATTTTGGAAACATACCAAATTTGAAAAATAATTGAGAAGTTGCGCAATTACTAATCATGGAGCACAAAAAAAGCCTACAGCACCTGGTATTCCCAGGCAGTCTCCCATCCAGGTACTAACTAGGCCCGACCCTGCTTAGCTTCCGAGATCGGGCGCATTCAGTGTGGTGTGGCCGTAGGCTCTGGGCCTAGTGAGTTTGTACTTTTAAGCATCTAGTCGGCTAGACCTTGCAGTTTTGAAAGGCAATTGTGAAATGGCTCACTTCCTGAACTTGGAGCACAAAAAAGCCTACAGCACCTGGTATTCCCAGGTGGTCTCCCATCCAGGTACTAACTAGGCCCGACACTGCTTAGCTTCCGAGATCAGACGAGATCGGGCGCAATCAGTGTGGTGTGGCCGTAGGCTCTGGGCCTAGTGAGTTTTGTACTTTTAAGCATCTAGTCAGCTAGACCTTGCAGTTTTGAAAGGCAATTGAGAAATGGCTCACTTCCTGAACTTGGAGCACAAAAAAGCCTACAGCACCTGGTATTCCCAGGCGGTCTCCCATCCAGGTACTAACGAGGCCCGACACTGCTTAGCTTCCGAGATCGGGCGCAATCAGTGTGGTGTGGCCGTAGGCTCTGGGCCTAGTGAGTTTTGTACTTTTAAGCATCTAGTCAGCTAGACCTTGCAATTTTGAAAGGCAATTGAGAAATGGCTCACTTCCTGAACTTGGAGCACAAAAAAGCCTACAGCACCTGGTATTCCCAGGCGGTCTCCCATCCAGGTACTAACGAGGCCCGACACTGCTTAGCTTCCGAGATCAGACGAGATCGGGCGCATTCAGTGTGGTGTGGCCGTAGGCTCTGGTTCTTGTGAGTTTTGTACTTTTAAGCATCTAGTCGGCTAGACCTTGCAGTTTTGAAAGGCAATTGAGAAATGGCTCACTTCCTGAACTTGGAGTACAAAAAAGCCTACAGCACCTGGTATTCCCAGGCGGTCTTCCATCCAGGTACTAACTAGGCCCGACACTGCTTAGCTTCTGAGATCAGACGAGATCAGGCACATTCAGTGTGGTGTGGCCGTAGGCTCTGGGCCTACTGAGTTTTGTACTTTTAAGCATCTAGTCGGCTAGACCTTGCAGTTTTAAAAGGCAATTGAGAAAGGGCTCACTTCCTGAACTTGGAGCACAAAAAAGCCTACAGCACCTGGTATTCCCAGGCGGTCTCCCATCCAGGTACTAACTAGGCCTGACACTGCTTAACTTCCGAGATCAGTCGAGATCGGGTGCATTCAGTGTGGTGTGGCCGTAGGCTCTAGGAATGCTAAGAATATTACTCTTATGCATTTGCATTTAGTAAGCTAAGCCATGCAGCCACTTGCAACATGATACCACGCTCAGCGCTCGATCAGGCTCGATCAGGCGAGATATATAAGACTGGTGGGCCCATTCAGGACTCCTATGTCTGGTAGGATAACTTTAATTCATCCATCCTGTGTCTGTTGCAGGGAGGTGGAGAGAACAATCAACACAATAATGGTTTTCTTTCATGCCTCTTGAAGGACTCAATATTCTCTGTACTGCATTACATGTGAAAGTTGATTTATTACCCATGAACACACTACCTGTATGCTAATTCTATGTAAAAAGGTAGCTCCAGCCCTCATGATGTTGTCCAACATTTCCGCTATAAAACGGGATACAATTATTTTGGAAACATACCAAATTTGAAAAATAATTGAGAAGTTGCGCAATTACTAATCATGGAGCACAAAAAAAGCCTACAGCACCTGGTATTCCCAGGCAGTCTCCCATCCAGGTACTAACTAGGCCCGACCCTGCTTAGCTTCCGAGATCGGGCGCATTCAGTGTGGTGTGGCCGTAGGCTCTGGGCCTAGTGAGTTTGTACTTTTAAGCATCTAGTCGGCTAGACCTTGCAGTTTTGAAAGGCAATTGTGAAATGGCTCACTTCCTGAACTTGGAGCACAAAAAAGCCTACAGCACCTGGTATTCCCAGGTGGTCTCCCATCCAGGTACTAACTAGGCCCGACACTGCTTAGCTTCCGAGATCAGACGAGATCGGGCGCAATCAGTGTGGTGTGGCCGTAGGCTCTGGGCCTAGTGAGTTTTGTACTTTTAAGCATCTAGTCAGCTAGACCTTGCAGTTTTGAAAGGCAATTGAGAAATGGCTCACTTCCTGAACTTGGAGCACAAAAAAGCCTACAGCACCTGGTATTCCCAGGCGGTCTCCCATCCAGGTACTAACGAGGCCCGACACTGCTTAGCTTCCGAGATCAGACGAGATCGGGCGCATTCAGTGTGCTGTGGCCGTAGGCTCTGGTTCTTGTGAGTTTTGTACTTTTAAGCATCTAGTCGGCTAGACCTTGCAGTTTTGAAAGGCAATTGAGAAATGGCTCACTTCCTGAACTTGGAGTACAAAAAAGCCTACAGCACCTGGTATTCCCAGGCGGTCTCCCATCCAGGTACTAACTAGGCCTGACACTGCTTAACTTCCGAGATCAGTCGAGATCGGGTGCATTCAGTGTGGTGTGGCCGTAGGCTCTAGGAATGCTAAGAATATTACTCTTATGCATTTGCATTTAGTAAGCTAAGCCATGCAGCCACTTGCAACATGATACCACGCTCATCGCTCGATCAGGCTCGATCAGGCGAGATATATAAGACTGGTGGGCCCATTCAGGACTCCTATGTCTGGTAGGATAACTTTAATTCATCCATCCTGTGTCTGTTGCAGGGAGGTGGAGAGAACAATCAACACAATAATGGTTTTCTTTCATGCCTCTTGAAGGACTCAATATTCTCTGTACTGCATTACATGTGAAAGTCGATTTATTACCCATGAACACACTACCTGTATGCTAATTCTATGTAAAAAGGTAGCTCCAGCCCTCATGATGTTGTCCAACATTTCCGCTATAAAACGGGATACAATTATTTTGGAAACATACCAAATTTGAAAAATAATTGAGAAGTTGCGCAATTACTAATCATGGAGCACAAAAAAAGCCTACAGCACCTGGTATTCCCAGGCAGTCTCCCATCCAGGTACTAACTAGGCCAGACCCTGCTTAGCTTCCGAGATCGGGCGCATTCAGTGTGGTGTGGCCGTAGGCTCTGGGCCTAGTGAGTTTGTACTTTTAAGCATCTAGTCGGCTAGACCTTGCAGTTTTGAAAGGCAATTGTGAAATGGCTCACTTCCTGAACTTGGAGCACAAAAAAGCCTACAGCACCTGGTATTCCCAGGTGGTCTCCCATCCAGGTACTAACTAGGCCCGACACTGCTTAGCTTCCGAGATCAGACGAGATCGGGCGCATTCAGTGTGGTGTGGCCGTAGGCTCTGGGCTTAGTGAGTTTTGTACTTTTAAGCATCTAGTCGGCTAGACCTTGCAGTTTTGAAAGGCAATTGAGAAATGGCTCACTTCCTGAACTTGGAGCACAAAAAAGCCTACAGCACCTGGTATTCCCAGGTGGTCTCCCATCCAGGTACTAACTAGGCCCGACACTGCTTAGCTTCCGAGATCAGACGAGATCGGGCGCAATCAGTGTGGTGTGGCCGTAGGCTCTGGGCCTAGTGAGTTTTGTACTTTTAAGCATCTAGTCAGCTAGACCTTGCAGTTTTGAAAGGCAATTGAGAAATGGCTCACTTCCTGAACTTGGAGCACAAAAAAGCCTACAGCACCTGGTATTCCCAGGCGGTCTCCCATCCAGGTACTAACGAGGCCCGACACTGCTTAGCTTCCGAGATCAGACGAGATCGGGCGCATTCAGTGTGCTGTGGCCGTAGGCTCTGGTTCTTGTGAGTTTTGTACTTTTAAGCATC
Organism: Ambystoma mexicanum; assembly: GCF_040938575.1. Classification (NCBI taxonomy): domain Eukaryota; kingdom Metazoa; phylum Chordata; class Amphibia; order Caudata; family Ambystomatidae; genus Ambystoma; species Ambystoma mexicanum. The sequence continues at coordinate 845,334,969 of NC_090927.1, forward strand.
TAGTCGGCTAGACCTTGCAGTTTTGAAAGGCAATTGAGAAATGGCTCACTTCCTGAACTTGGAGTACAAAAAAGCCTACAGCACCTGGTATTCCCAGGCGGTCTTCCATCCAGGTACTAACTAGGCCCGACACTGCTTAGCTTCTGAGATCAGACGAGATCAGGCACATTCAGTGTGGTGTGGCCGTAGGCTCTGGGCCTAGTGAGTTTTGTACTTTTAAGCATCTAGTCGGCTAGACCTTGCAGTTTTAAAAGGCAATTGAGAAAGGGCTCACTTCCTGAACTTGGAGCACAAAAAAGCCTACAGCACCTGGTATTCCCAGGCGGTCTCCCATCCAGGTACTAACTAGGCCTGACACTGCTTAACTTCCGAGATCAGTCGAGATCGGGTGCATTCAGTGTGGTGTGGCCGTAGGCTCTAGGAATGCTAAGAATATTACTCTTATGCATTTGCATTTAGTAAGCTAAGCCATGCAGCCACTTGCAACATGATACCACGCTCATCGCTCGATCAGGCTCGATCAGGCGAGATATATAAGACTGGTGGGCCCATTCAGGACTCCTATGTCTGGTAGGATAACTTTAATTCATCCATCCTGTGTCTGTTGCAGGGAGGTGGAGAGAACAATCAACACAATAATGGTTTTCTTTCATGCCTCTTGAAGGACTCAATATTCTCTGTACTGCATTACATGTGAAAGTCGATTTATTACCCATGAACACACTACCTGTATGCTAATTCTATGTAAAAAGGTAGCTCCAGCCCTCATGATGTTGTCCAACATTTCCGCTATAAAACGGGATACAATTATTTTGGAAACATACCAAATTTGAAAAATAATTGAGAAGTTGCGCAATTACTAATCATGGAGCACAAAAAAGCCTACAGCACCTGGTATTCCCAGGCAGTCTCCCATCCAGGTACTAACTAGGCCTGACCCTGCTTAGCTTCCGAGATCGGGCGCATTCAGTGTGGTGTGGCCGTAGGCTCTGGGCCTAGTGAGTTTTGTACTTTTAAGCATCTAGTCGGCTAGACCTTGCAGTTTTGAAAGGCAATTGTGAAATGGCTCACTTCCTGAACTTGGAGCACAAAAAAGCCTACAGCACCTGGTATTCCCAGGTGGTCTCCCATCCAGGTACTAACTAGGCCCGACACTGCTTAGCTTCCGAGATCAGACGAGATCGGGCGCAATCAGTGTGGTGTGGCCGTAGGCTCTGGGCCTAGTGAGTTTTGTACTTTTAAGCATCTAGTCAGCTAGACCTTGCAGTTTTGAAAGGCAATTGAGAAATGGCTCACTTCCTGAACTTGGAGCACAAAAAAGCCTACAGCACCTGGTATTCCCAGGCGGTCTCCCATCCAGGTACTAACGAGGCCCGACACTGCTTAGCTTCCGAGATCGGGCGCAATCAGTGTGGTGTGGCCGTAGGCTCTGGGCCTAGTGAGTTTTGTACTTTTAAGCATCTAGTCAGCTAGACCTTGCAATTTTGAAAGGCAATTGAGAAATGGCTCACTTCCTGAACTTGGAGCACAAAAAAGCCTACAGCACCTGGTATTCCCAGGCGGTCTCCCATCCAGGTACTAACGAGGCCCGACACTGCTTAGCTTCCGAGATCAGACGAGATCGGGCGCATTCAGTGTGGTGTGGCCGTAGGCTCTGGTTCTTGTGAGTTTTGTACTTTTAAGCATCTAGTCGGCTAGACCTTGCAGTTTTGAAAGGCAATTGAGAAATGGCTCACTTCCTGAACTTGGAGTACAAAAAAGCCTACAGCACCTGGTATTCCCAGGCGGTCTTCCATCCAGGTACTAACTAGGCCCGACACTGCTTAGCTTCTGAGATCAGACGAGATCAGGCACATTCAGTGTGGTGTGGCCGTAGGCTCTGGGCCTACTGAGTTTTGTACTTTTAAGCATCTAGTCGGCTAGACCTTGCAGTTTTAAAAGGCAATTGAGAAAGGGCTCACTTCCTGAACTTGGAGCACAAAAAAGCCTACAGCACCTGGTATTCCCAGGCGGTCTCCCATCCAGGTACTAACTAGGCCTGACACTGCTTAACTTCCGAGATCAGTCGAGATCGGGTGCATTCAGTGTGGTGTGGCCGTAGGCTCTAGGAATGCTAAGAATATTACTCTTATGCATTTGCATTTAGTAAGCTAAGCCATGCAGCCACTTGCAACATGATACCACGCTCATCGCTCGATCAGCGCTCGATCAGGCTCGATCAGGCGAGATATATAAGACTGGTGGGCCCATTCAGGACTCCTATGTCTGGTAGGATAACTTTAATTCATCCATCCTGTGTCTGTTGCAGGGAGGTGGAGAGAACAATCAACACAATAATGGTTTTCTTTCATGCCTCTTGAAGGACTCAATATTCTCTGTACTGCATTACATGTGAAAGTTGATTTATTACCCATGAACACACTACCTGTATGCTAATTCTATGTAAAAAGGTAGCTCCAGCCCTCATGATGTTGTCCAACATTTCCGCTATAAAACGGGATACAATTATTTTGGAAACATACCAAATTTGAAAAATAATTGAGAAGTTGCGCAATTACTAATCATGGAGCACAAAAAAAGCCTACAGCACCTGGTATTCCCAGGCAGTCTCCCATCCAGGTACTAACTAGGCCCGACCCTGCTTAGCTTCCGAGATCGGGCGCATTCAGTGTGGTGTGGCCGTAGGCTCTGGGCCTAGTGAGTTTGTACTTTTAAGCATCTAGTCGGCTAGACCTTGCAGTTTTGAAAGGCAATTGTGAAATGGCTCACTTCCTGAACTTGGAGCACAAAAAAGCCTACAGCACCTGGTATTCCCAGGTGGTCTCCCATCCAGGTACTAACTAGGCCCGACACTGCTTAGCTTCCGAGATCAGACGAGATCGGGCGCAATCAGTGTGGTGTGGCCGTAGGCTCTGGGCCTAGTGAGTTTTGTACTTTTAAGCATCTAGTCAGCTAGACCTTGCAGTTTTGAAAGGCAATTGAGAAATGGCTCACTTCCTGAACTTGGAGCACAAAAAAGCCTACAGCACCTGGTATTCCCAGGCGGTCTCCCATCCAGGTACTAACGAGGCCCGACACTGCTTAGCTTCCGAGATCAGACGAGATCGGGCGCATTCAGTGTGCTGTGGCCGTAGGCTCTGGTTCTTGTGAGTTTTGTACTTTTAAGCATCTAGTCGGCTAGACCTTGCAGTTTTGAAAGGCAATTGAGAAATGGCTCACTTCCTGAACTTGGAGTACAAAAAAGCCTACAGCACCTGGTATTCCCAGGCGGTCTCCCATCCAGGTACTAACTAGGCCTGACACTGCTTAACTTCCGAGATCAGTCGAGATCGGGTGCATTCAGTGTGGTGTGGCCGTAGGCTCTAGGAATGCTAAGAATATTACTCTTATGCATTTGCATTTAGTAAGCTAAGCCATGCAGCCACTTGCAACATGATACCACGCTCATCGCTCGATCAGGCTCGATCAGGCGAGATATATAAGACTGGTGGGCCCATTCAGGACTCCTATGTCTGGTAGGATAACTTTAATTCATCCATCCTGTGTCTGTTGCAGGGAGGTGGAGAGAACAATCAACACAATAATGGTTTTCTTTCATGCCTCTTGAAGGACTCAATATTCTCTGTACTGCATTACATGTGAAAGTCGATTTATTACCCATGAACACACTACCTGTATGCTAATTCTATGTAAAAAGGTAGCTCCAGCCCTCATGATGTTGTCCAACATTTCCGCTATAAAACGGGATACAATTATTTTGGAAACATACCAAATTTGAAAAATAATTGAGAAGTTGCGCAATTACTAATCATGGAGCACAAAAAAAGCCTACAGCACCTGGTATTCCCAGGCAGTCTCCCATCCAGGTACTAACTAGGCCAGACCCTGCTTAGCTTCCGAGATCGGGCGCATTCAGTGTGGTGTGGCCGTAGGCTCTGGGCCTAGTGAGTTTGTACTTTTAAGCATCTAGTCGGCTAGACCTTGCAGTTTTGAAAGGCAATTGTGAAATGGCTCACTTCCTGAACTTGGAGCACAAAAAAGCCTACAGCACCTGGTATTCCCAGGTGGTCTCCCATCCAGGTACTAACTAGGCCCGACACTGCTTAGCTTCCGAGATCAGACGAGATCGGGCGCATTCAGTGTGGTGTGGCCGTAGGCTCTGGGCTTAGTGAGTTTTGTACTTTTAAGCATCTAGTCGGCT